>NW_019671947.1:0-133277 GCF_002708625.1 Rhizopus microsporus ATCC 52813 | reverse complement strand
AAAAAAAAAAAAAAGCATCACACTTAAACTTTTATTGGCACATTCACATCCTTGAGGTCCAATTTTCTCCAAAAAGTCCCTTCACTGCACTTCTTTTTTTTTTTTTTCTCACTGTTATCACGCGTGAATGAGGGCACCTTCAGAGTGGTTGCCTATTACGACACTTGTTCAAGCATTTAAGAGAATGCTCAGCAAACCCTTTAAAATCACTTAACCTCAAGGTATTAGAAGCCTCACTGATTCTCGTCATCAAGGTGTCCTTTTCCAGGAACCCGTTACGTTTTACTTTACTCTTTACAACTGACCAGAATTGCTCGATTGGGTTGAGCTCAGAAGAATGGGACGGTAAACAAGTGCAGCGGTATCCGCGCGATTCTACGTATCTGGCTATGTCCTCTGATGTATGGATAGGAGCATTATCCATTACGAGGTAATGGTCTTTCATATGCGAATACTGGTCCATTTTATCCACTGTGGCTTTTAGAAAGCTCACGTAATGTCCCGTAACCGTTCCTTTGCTCACATATCCAGCATCATCTCCTCGCTTTCTCTTTTTACTGGATGAATGCTGAGGAAATCTAAGGCTGCATTTAATTAGACCTTCAGCAGAGATCACGCCTAAAATTGTGGTTGTTGTTGCTCGAGTTTTGAGAACTGTGACCACTTCCGGTGTACCCTTCTTTGACCATGCCATACTACGTTTCAAATTAATATGGAAAGTAAATTCATCAAGGGAGATACAACTTCTCGTAAAATCCATGTCTATTTTTTCCCACTTACGAATCCAGTCCAAGTGCTCTTGAATCTTTTCTTCGTTGTTCCAATCTATAGGTTGAAGCTGAGCTTTTTTGAAAGACAAGCTGCAATGTTCTTTTACAAAATCAAACAAAGGCTTTCAAATACTTTTAATTCTGTGAACATTTGCTTTAACTGCTTCATTACTTCGTCTAGAACGACAAAAGGATTCTCATCAATGCACTCGAGAAAGTCCTTCTGTGCTCCTCATGGAGAATATTTGGACGGCCAATTTTTCTCTGTTTCTCAAAGATACTGTCGGGAACCTTCTCGTACTGTTTAACCCATTTTTGTGCTGTGCGAACGTGAATCTCTAGCTGCTTTGTAGCAGCCGCTACGCTCAAACACTTCTCAAACAACAATTTGAAGAACCTCACTTTGTCCAGATCAGAATAGTGTGTATAATTTCGCTTCACTAATGTTTCCCTCATAATAACACCATCACTGGGCTTTGTCTCCTTTTCCATCTGCGTTGCCTCCATTTCTTTTTCGCTTTCCCAAGGCAGTTGAACCAAATACTATGTATGAGATCTCAATATTTCAAGGCGAAACCGCTTCTCATCAACAATGTAATCCATTGGTTCCGGTCGGTCACACTCGTCGATGACAGAACCTTTCCCATTTTCAAACAAGAATTGAATGCTCATAAGCTGTGATTTCTTGTGCAATTGTGAAAAAGCAACAAATCCGATACGAGCATTTGGCACGCTCTTATATATCCAAAGATACTAAGACTTGTTCAACAAAATATTCTTAGCAGCAGGACATCCTATTTGTCAGTGAAGACGAATTTGCATTTCGTACAGCATGAATATTGTTCTTGCCATCAGGTGAATTCATTTTCCACAAGAGTGAATTTATTTTTTGAACATGAATTCTACTCTCGCCATTTGCTGCATTTACTTTCCGACAAGAGCGAACTTACTTTCTGAAAAGAGTGTATATTTGAAAGAGGTTGTCAGTAGCCAGTGTCTACACAAAGTCCATAAACTGACCAGTCACAATAATAATCACAATTCCATATAAAAAGTGTAACGATCATTTTTAATATCTTTATTTCTTCACAGTAAAAGAAACATAAAGGGTCCCATTGTATTTTCTGTCCATTACAGGTACTTCAACAATAGCCACAAAGCACCACGGTTGCTTCTGTTTCTATAATTACCCTTTACAAAAAGGCAGAACGAGAGCAAGAATGAACACTGGAGCAATCAAAGATATTCTGTGTATACTATAAGCTGTCATCCAGGTCTAATTGAATAGATGATTCGAGACTTTCACGTATGCTCTGCTCATTCGGCTAGAGGTAAGTACAGATGGTTTATCACAAAATAGCAGCTCTGCTTACAATATATTATTATAGGCGATATATCTGTCGGCCGTTGGAATGACGCCAATGGTAGAGTTCACGCAAGTTTATCCATAGATGCTAAACAGGTCACCACCAAAGAACATACAATTACCAGTGATGATTGTGACGAGAAATCAAGAAAAATATTTGTATACAGCCACTGTATCAAAATTCTGAATATAATGATATTATGAAATATTTACAAAATCATAAAAAATATTATATCTGAATATTTGATCAAAGCGTACTGAATAAAATTTGAAGTCAAATTTGTGCTGTTTTCTTTTTTTTTTTTTTTTTTTTTCATACTACTATTCCTGATCCTTCTGATCTGCATCTCTTTAACACAAGACGTATACGGCCACTGTGGCGCTACTATCACCACAAACTGCCCAGTCGACAATGACTTCATCAGCTTCTTCCTGATCGTTACTCAGACCCTCTTTGTTGTATCATTGCATGTACCATTCTAGCTATCTGGCGTTGTCACTAGCGATACATATTTGATTGTCATACCTTCTGGACTGGCAAAGCTGCCACACGAGCGTCGCAAGATATAAGAAGAACCTATGCAGGGAATCCTTGTCTCAAGAAGCTCCAGCTATCTTTCGTGACTTAGCGCAATCACATACCATCTTACTCTTCGCTTGCTGTCCCTTTTTTTGCTCCCAAATTCATACTATACATATATCACATATTTACAGCAAGTATACACCCACTGGTGATACCTAATAAACCATTGTTTTTACGAAAAAAACTCCCCCGTTACTCCTGCTGCCAAACAAATTATAGATCACGAGACAAATTATATTTTTATATATAATAAAACCAATTGCTTTAATCCAATGCCATTTCTTCATTTTGCTACATTATCTAATTAGAACACGCATCTTTCTCCTATATATTCATACTCACATTCATATAACTATCCATCTCTTTATCAAGTTCCTCTGCCGTCTTTTCTGTTTTGTCTTTTGATGTTCTTTCTTTTGGTGTTCTTCCAGAGCGACCTCTGTCGTGACGACGATTGCTGTTATTGTTATTACCACCACTAAACATATCATGAGTCATTATACTGATTACAGTTCACATACACACACACACACATACCTGCGAGACGAACGATGTGCAGGAGGTTGACTGACTTCAATCTTCATGGGTTGACCTTTTTTTTGCGGTTGTTTAGCTCTCCAGACAATGTTTATATTTTGTGTAATAAATACCATCAAGCTCGACATTATTAAACTTTTCAATGGCTTTCTGTGCATCTGAATTGGAAGCATATCGTACTTTAGCTTGACCTGTTGAGCGACCAGAACGATCATAGAACAAACGAGCTTTTTCGACTTGTCCGACTGTTGAAAAGAGTTCAAGGACATCATTTTCAGTGACGTTGTAATGAAGATTATCAATCGTGATCTCCACTCCTCCTCCTCCTCTTGAGACATTGCTAGTTCGAGAACCAAGTCGTGACATCACAAGTGAACTGGGAACGTCATCTTGGAATTTATCGTGTGCCCAAGGACTATTGACATCTCTGGGCCCATTACCTCGCTAGATATAATGTTGGTCTTTTATGTTTTTCTATTTCTTTATTTCTTACTCGTTGACTCGAGCCTTGAATCTTTATGGTTCGAATGAACGAACGGACTGGAGGCTCTGATCGTTTAGGCTTACGAATATGACTTGTTTGGCGACGTGGACCTGGATGAGTATTTCTTCCCTTCTTTCTTTCTTGTATAACATCATCTAAAGCACGATCAAGCTTTGAGGTCATTGTTGGTTCAGTTTAAAAATAAAAAGGAAAAAGGAAAAAATATACAACTTGTCAAATAAAGATTTTATTGGTGTGTGCAAAAGGGGGAGAATGATTGGGTTCATTTGGGACTGGACTTGAATTATGATAACTCGGTTGAAAACATTATAATTGCTCATATACACACACAATTTTGATTTACTTTTTGTTAAACATGTTGACGCATATTCTTTGTATTCTGAATAAATACTTATTTGTGTAAAATAAAGGAAACCAAATGCAAGATGGTTTGAATAGAACAATAAAGTTAGAAAATAGATTAACCATAGAAAGAAATACTTAGTGCAGTCCAAAATACACTCCAGCAGATTTAATGCAACAAGATCATTACAGACATCCTTCTTATTTACTATTATATTCACGACAGTCTATCTTACATAGATATCCGATAAACATGACAAGGATGTGGTGCATATGTATTGAGGTGTTTAGGATAACGAATTGTTGTAGCAGTTAATAATCTGGCGATCTTCCCTTCCTATTATAATGCGCAGCTTCAATACAATAATCAATAGTGTTATGGTAACTATATGCTCGTTTTTTCCGCATCATCGTGCTTCCGCAGATCTAAAGGCCTCGCTCATTGTGATAAGTAAAGGCAGATACAACGCTTTAAGCGAATGGCTAAATTGACTTTTTCTTTTTGTGCCTAACAACATACTCCGATTCCTCTCTACATGCTTATTTGCCGTTTATTGATGTCACGGTGCTTTATATATGTTTTCATAGTTTATTCATAATAGAAAGTATGTAAATTAAATTGTAATGAATAAGAATGACATAACCATAATCGTCTGCGTAACATGATTGATTATAGGCACACATTTGTTACATTTGTGGTGAAATGTGTGGCGTTTGATGGATTCGTTGTTTATTGACAAACAGCTTTATTGTTAATTAAATATAATAATAATATATCCAAATTAGTTTTCTGTATGAATTTGATTTATGGACCCACAAAGAAAGAAGAGATTTATAATAAAAAAAGAGGGCACAGTCTAATGTAACTGTCGTCTTATAAGTTACATATTTCAGTGGGCATATTAGTTAAGAAGTAATTCTGGATAGATTACGTTATTGATTGTATTAGAACTTTATGGTAGAAAGATTGAGATAAACTGACCTTGTAAGAGCGATATATAGCTATCTATGCACAAATGGTGATTGCCTTTGGTCAATGCCCACATATTTCAATGATTGACCTTAGGACTTGTTGATTGATATAGCGAAACATAATTTAACATGAACTGCTTCTTTGCAAGTATAAACGGCATATATCCTTCTTGTACTGATAGCGTATACATAGATATAAGGGCTAATGGGCCATTTGGACCCATCCGCTAGGCGAACCCTGAGCGTATACTATCAATATACACCGCGGTCAATCTTGTTCTGTTACAAAGATTTCCTGTTGGGTCAACTTTTGAATCCAGTTGTGAAGGAGGCAGTCCAGTAGGATTTAAGCTTTGGAGATATTCTGCTGAAACAGTGTGCAAATCCTAGGCTTCACCGATGTCAGCCGTGTATCCGTAGAAAGGAATACCGCTTTTTTTCGCCTGGCATCTTTTCTAGCATAATTTTGCTGGATCGTCCACTGTATGAAGGGATGATGCAGTCCAAATAGAATGAAGAAATGATTTCATAGATATTTTTCACCATCTAAAAAAATGAAATCGTTCATATTCTTGAAAGAAAACGGCAAAGGAAACATTTATGACAAGAACTGAGGCAGTGGGCATTGTTACTTCAGCATAACTGCAATCGATAATGAACTGAGAAAGAGAAACGATCAATTCATTATCTTTCATGAATTTCAACCATTGAGCAATAAGTCCATTATCGCATTCAATAAAAGTGTACCTAGTTGCAACAAATGGTATTTTTTAAAGCAGACAAACTGTCTTATTTTCTCCTCTCACACCAATAAAACGTTTAGGCCAACGTTACATGCACCAGAAAATAGAATAACTCTACAGGTGCTTCTTCTCCTGCACATGCAAAGCTTTCCAATGGAATAATGTAAAATACGATGTTGTCATAATTACACCCGAGTTAAGTGATCTACGTTGATCAAACTGACAGCATAAAACTAAAACATAGCAATAAAAGCAATTCCTTTTATCACTTTCTTGAAAAAAAAAAAACCAAGATGGCAACAATATAGGCCATGCTTAGCGTGGCACGACACGATCAAAAGCTTTGTTGACGGTATCACAGGCAGCGCTTTTAGAATTAACCTCTGTGGATTTTTTCGTGTGAGCATAGTGTACACCAGTAAAATGTTTATTTCTCACAATCAAGCTGTTTGCATACACTTTTCAAAGGAATACACCGATTAGAATTATGAAGTGCTTTTGAAAAAAAATTTTTTTGGTGAAGGTATTGGTGGAGCAGATGTTTACTTGTTAAAAGGTCCCACTGCCTAGAACTTTGGGGCGACATTTATTCTTATAAGCGTTATGTTCAAAAATCAGCCGAAAAGGAAGAATACTGCAATTGAGTAAGTAATATTATACATTAGTAGCTATGTGTTTTTTTGTTATTAATTATAAATATAATTAGCAACGGAAATACAAGCGATACAATTTTGAACCACGTCCTTGTGCCTGTTGCTTCAACGGAAGAATCGGCCTACGCGGGAAAAGACATCAACATGAAGGATGTATTTGCAATTACGAACCATTACATTGACATTATGATTGATAAAGCTACCCAATCGTTCGCAACCTGGTGCAAGAAGAGAGAATTGTTAATGTTAAGTGCGCCATTTACAAGAAAAAGGCGAAATATGCACGGTGATGTATCTAGTGTCAGGCTAAGAAGAGTCTTTGTTTTGAAGAAGGAGTACTTGAGTAAAGTTATGATTTAAATGTGCGAAAATGATTTATTGTTTAACCTTTCTTTAAGATGGTTTAGTCAAGGATATAATAAGCTTTATTCCAGACCATCAGAAGCACATAAAAGGCTTGAAAGAACAGAAGATTTCGATCATTCATTATGTCAGAAAATCGCCAGGCAACGAAAAGGAAAAGCCGAGAACCCAAATGCTTGAGCAACAGATCATTTGTTGACAACGTGTTTGTGTCGTCTTGCTGCTCAGCCTCAGATTCACTTGCTTCCATGACTTGAAAGACAACCAATAAATCTTGAGCAAAATAAGCAATGCTACAGGCAACACCCAAGGCTAGTATGCGAAATATGTGTATGATATAGATTGTAATATCAATGAAGTGCATATATCTTTCAGGTTTGATAAACTATCTAAGCGCAACAGATGAAGATGTATGTTTAGTTGTGATCCATTATGCTGGGCTGTCCACGAATGTGGATGATCTTATCAATTAAGTATGCATCTTATTGATTCCAATAATTAACAGAACTAACACATTATTATCAATAGTAGATGTGGTTTTGACCTCACTCATCAAAGATCAAATAACAGCTATTGTCATTGTATTTCTTTTAATGGTTTTAAATCTCACTATTTTAAAGAAAAGGAAGATCATTGCTTATATCCTTCCTTGTTTGCTCTATCTGACTCTCTAATAAAATTCTTTATTCATTCTATGGAGAATGGCAGTGGAACCACTGTAAGGATCTCTTTTTCCAAGAATAGACTTTCCAAATATGTGTTTATTTCCGTTCACTATTTTGTCATTGTTCCGAATCTCGACATTTTACACTGTGGTTGTTCATCATTTCCTGCCTATTTCTGTTAAAGTAGTGTATCATAGCAGAAGTAAAAGGTGCTTTTATATAGCTTTAGAAAGAGGTTATGTTTCAAGAACTGCATGAGTATACAAATGTACCAGTATCTGTTCATTATGCTTCGTCTTTTCCTGCTTTTCTTTATCAACAGTATATGAGCCCAATACTCATTTACAATGAATCTATGGTCTATATTCAAGCATTAATATTCCACTCTGCTTATTATCAACCTTCTTTCCCAAACCTTTTGATGACGAAGTGAAAAAAAAAGTCGGCACTCTTGAGGAATCAAATAAGGGTCTATTACCTTTTTTGACCCTTCTTTTTCCTATTGTAACAGAAGATCGGCGGGCAATGATTAGCGCGTGACAACGGAGATAATTGTGTAACACTAAAATAGGAGTGGAAACAATGAGCCTCGTTTTCGTAATAAAAGGAAAGCAATATCTTTACTATAACCTTTCTTGCATCCACTAACAATAGCCACGGAGCCCATTACCAGTGCACTGTCAAGAGAACGAGAGGTATATTGTTATTAAACAACAACAATAGCAATAAAAGAACTCAAGATACAGAAGGGGTCCACACTCAGACGCATTGCGTAATAATAACGGAAGGATGATAGGCAGCATGACCTTAATCTGTTTTGATATTTATGATAAAAGAATTGCTAACGCGCCTCTTTTTTTTTTTCCTTTTTCTCTTCTTTATAAATAGTAGATCCTTTATTTAACTGTATGTTCCTTCTGTCTTTATCTCAGAATAAAGATTAATAATGAGCACTTATTTTATCTTTGTATACCTTAGCGTTAATGCCAGCTTCTTACATTGTTTGTTGTATCCATGGTGCGGCGGTTGCTGGTTTGATGGAATAGGCTTGTTCACCCTTTTCAATCTCTGCCAGGAATAATGTGTGGTCGTCTGGCAAACCATGACGTAGACTTGCTGTACGATCCATAAATTCTGCTAAGGCTCTTACAGGACAATCATCTTCTTTTGCTTGCTCTGCTGTGTTATGTAATGGCTTAAATGACACAAGACAAAGCACATTCACTGAGAGCAGCAGCAAGTGCGTGGGCAGTAATGCATAATCATAAGATCGAACAAGTAAAGAAACATGCGAATTGGTCAAGCAACTCAGGCGCCTTCGAGAAATACTATTATAAACCTTCCAACAAGTTTCAAGAAAGCCAGGCGATAAGCAACACCATTTTTCTACTACGGAAAACGTTACCACATCATCGGAACCTGGAACGGAGGCAGCAATGATTGGGATAAGTATGACTTCAAATCAAACAGTTGCTGAAGTGGAAGGAGAAGATGAAGTGGTCACCCGCCCTTCAATTTTCGACTGGCTTCCTTCGCTGTTATTCCCCTCCCAAGATGAATAGAAAAATGAGTTAGCAGTGCTCAAAGATCTAAAGAAACAGGAACCAAAAAAATTTTTTATTATATATTATCTGAAAATAAAGCGTGGTACGAAAGGGCCTTTACCACCTCATCTTCTCCTTCCGCTTCGGCAACTGTTTGATTATTCCTATAAAAGACTAAGTATACTCTTCTATCTTTATTTTATTTTATTTTTTCAATAAAGCTCACTTTAAAAAATCTTTTAAATCTTTTTGATTTGTTGTTAGTCCCGCAAAGTCCAACAATACATACTTTTTTCTTCGCAGAAATGTATTTCAGCATGTCTAATAAGCGAACAGGAATTCAACTAAGATCATAATGGTGGGTTTTTTTTCTTATCTTGCATGTCACCCTCGGCATTTATTTTTGCTAATAGATCTTCATTTCTTTTGTTATCTTGTGTCAACAGCTCATCATCTGCTTTGTAGGATACACTAACAAATACTTTGTTCACCAGTGATCTCTCTTTTAGGCTTTGACACACCTTGTTAAGTAAGCGTACGCGTGCTTGATCATTCTTTTCTCCTACAGACTTCCTTGCATAACCAGCTATATAATATTCCTCTTCTTTCAAGTTTTTGATCATGTCTTGATAGCGCGGTAGACGTCCAATGATGTCTTCTGATATTCGGCCTAAATGGCAAGTTAGTCACGGATCAGCAAAAATAATTACAGTAGATCTTATCGATAAACTCCTTTTTCAGCACATATAGGCTTCGAACTGACGTTTTTTTGATTATATTCATTGGCCATTCTCTTCTAACAGAATTCATCAAATGTGTCTTTTTATTTGCACACCATTTACTAAAACCTTGTGCGGTCTTTTTATCGAAAATATTGGCGTGTTTCCAAACCACAGCCAGAAGATCATTCATGCTTAGACTATCACAGTAATACACATGCTCATTACATGGATCTGTAGACAAGAACACAGCATTTAAAAAATTTACAAGTTGCACTTAGTTGATTAACAAAGAAAATTTAAATATACCAAACATTTAGCTTTTGTTCAAAATTATTACCAATCTTCTTTGTTGTCTTTTGAGCTTCATTGCTGCTAATAGGGAGTGTGTTTTCCTTCACATACGTGTGGCACAGCCTTTTCAGAAAGTAAAGTCGCATTTTTGCAATTTTATAATATAATTTATACGAAAAAGCGACAAGTCAGTGCGACATCTCTTTCTGGAAATAGTGTATGTGAATGGATCAGCATATATACTGTTTATATATAACAAAAAAGGCTTGCAAGGGTTGTCTCTATAACAAATGTCGAGTTCTATAGCTTCGACTTGCTTAAGAAGTTCTTCAGCCGTATTTTTGTCATATGGCTTGTTTTCTCGTAATAGTAAACATAGCTTTTGTTAAAGCCGCAAACTGAAGAAATAAAAGCGAGCTCTGATACTTAAAAATCCGCCCTTTGACATCTCAAAAACCGCCTTTTGGTTTTCTTAATTAGCTGCCCTTTGGCGCTGGAACGACTGTGCTTGTGAATTTTCCAAAAATAGAAAATTAAATCCAAAATTTGATGTATTCCCTTTCATCCGATTGACTTTTTTCATTGACAATTAAAATACTTTTCAATAAACTAAAAAAAAAAGGGAATTTTCTATACAAAAGAATGAAGCGAGCATGTATTAAACTAGATATATCTTATGATCACGGTATATATTTTCAAAAGACTTCAAATAGTTTGGCGGACCTTCATCTGCTTCCCCCCTCTTTAACCCGATGACGGATGGATTAGGAGGCTAACCTCGTTGCTCTTTTCTATGCTTTTATGCTCCGATGGTTCTCTGTAATCGTATATTGCTCTTAAGCATTCACCTTAGCAATAAATAAAAGAATATAAGCGAGACTCTGGCAGCATTGCATTCAAGTTAGTCGAGAGCTTATCAACTATAAACAAGGGGGGCCCATAGAATGCTGCTCAGGACATCAGCTTGATTACACATGAAATCAAAAAGTTCGTACAAACAACGCGCTTCATTCCATTTGGGTCCCAGTTGTACAAATATGTGATCAAGGTACACCTTTTCCAGAAAGTAATCAAATTTTATAATACAGCTTGTACACAGAATTGTCAGCTCATAGTGTGTACGGTGTTTATTGCTACAGTCATTAAAATAGAACACACGCTTTACATTTCTTTTAAAAAAAAAAGTGGCGAGATTATATGAGTTTGGTTATGATTGTCTCAATTAAGAATAGGTGTGAGTTTAGCGCATATTAAAAACTCGTTTCCCTCCTACTTAAATACCGGTTCTTAGCCTAAATTGAGACGATTAGAAAAATTGAACTGGACAGTTTACAATTTTATGTTGATTGATATCATTGCAGACTCCTAAACAAGACTTGATTATATTGTTAGATATTCTCAAGAGATTATTACAGAGTCTTCGGTATATCCTGCGGAGCATTATTTTGTCATAATGTATAATATTTATTCGAGGCACCTGATATAGTCAAAGGGGATATATACTTCTATTCCTCATCGATTATAATATAAAATGCAATATATCTTTTTTTTTTTTTTTGATAAATTGATAATGTCTTAAAACTTAGTGGTGTCCGTGTTTGGGACTGTCCTGATAAAGTGTTTTTATGACAATGTTGCCAACGTAAATAATAGTTTACTTCTTCTTTTTACCACCCACATTTTAAGAAGCTATGAGTATTTCAAAAGAAGAACCTGAAGAAGTAAATCCAAGAATAAAGATGTTATTACTAAAGTATTTTGCGCCTAACCGTTTCTTTTTGTATACTAGTGTACAAAACGCGTCCTGGTAGTAAAAACGAGTATTAGAGACATTTGGAAACCAGAATTCATAAAGTCATTGTACGAACTCATAAACGTCACTAATAAAATAGTGACACATACGTACCTATTTTCGAAGTTTATATTTACAAATGAGGTGAAACAAGTCAGTGAATTTGACTTGAACAACTATGTTATCAAAGGTTTCTTTGTTGAAGTATTTTTATCTCTTGTTCAAAGACAAGTCCGTGATGGAAGTAAGATGGAGTGATCAAAGCTCAGTGCACCTACCATACTGTATAGACAATTAATAGCGAAGTGCAAAGATACATATTGTCAAAGCTCCAGTAATGAGTAACTAGAAAATAACCTTGATAAGCTCAAAAAAGACACAAGCTCTTTATTGCAGACACTACAATTATTGCCGCTCAGAAAGATGCGCTTTTCAAGCAAGTTGTCCCTTCAACAAAATGACGATAAACCAATCAAAAGTTTGAAAAAGAAGCTCGGACACGATGCTGTCCTTGTTCTCGGAGATTGGTCTGCCGCGAACGTAAAATTCCATGAATCCATCCGAAATAAAGGGTTTATTCAAATGTTGAAGCAGAGCGGTTTTAATTTGTACTTGATAAATGAATACAAAGCCTCATCATTATGTCCTGACTGTGAAGGAAAATTAGAAAAGTTCAAGATAATTGACAACCCTAGGCCATATAGACGAAAAGATATGTCAAAAGTTAAGGCAATGAGCTGCTGAGGCACAAAGACCACTCACCAAACAAATTATGGAACCGTGATCTGGCAGCAGTGTGTAACTTCAAAGAGATCTTTATGAGTCTCAGAGAGACTGGGGAACATCCAAGTTGCTTTAGACAAACACAGCCACTCTCAAGGCCAAGTCACAAGCGAAAATCCATCATCAAACAAGAGAACAAAATTGTCCACTTAAGTTACCGCTTAAGCAGTTTAATGCAGGTAAATGTTTTTTGGCTCTTGTTTCTTTTTTTGTTGCATGTCTCAAATCTTTTAGAGATTATTCAACATAAAATTGTAAACTGTCCAGTTCAATTTTTCTAATCGTCTCAATTTAGGTTAAAAACCTGTAGCAGGCTTTCATAGACACGTAACTAAGAGTTTCTAATCCTTCTATCAAAAGAAGCCCAGTATGAATGATACGGCTGCTTTTATAAAAACGAATCGCAATCAATAAAGAAAGTCAATTACAATTTATCAAGACCAGTTTCCTTTGTTGGAATTGATTTGTTTATTGCACCCTTCAGTGTTACGTCTAGATTCTCCTTTTCTTTTTTTTTCTCGTTTTCATCTATGGTTGGCATCTAGAAATTTTACAACAATCTTCAAATTAATCAAGGCTTCGTATCAACAACATGGGCAAATAAATATACTTTATAAGGAAAGAAAAGAGTTATTGCCAAAATTATTCTCGAGTTTATAACAAGTGTGTTCACTTTGGATTTCTTCCTTTTTCTGCTCTCACTGCGAAGTCGACTTGATAGCAGGAAAAAAAAAGTATCCAGTGCCTATACGTTTGCCATACTTTTTTCTGAAATTCGCATATGGCATCTATAAGTTATTGTAATTGGTATATCGTATCGACCTGCCTTGAAAAAAAAAAAAAAATTGACAGGTGTCTATGGATTATATGAGCCCCGTAGTGACCTATATGAGGATGAGATCCCTCTAAAGTTTAGACCGGTCTTACCTTAGATTCTTTGGCGAGAGAACTTAACAAGATGAAGATGAGAAACTAAAGATAAAAGCGAGGATACGTTTATTACCAACAGTTACTATTTAAAATTAAGAACAAGCTTCGTCCACATGAACGATAGTGAACGAATGATGTTTCAGGTATTGATATTAGCTTGTTCTTTTTTTAAAAAGGTCATATTAAAATTACATTATTTTTCACCAAGAATCCAATAAGGGGCAACACTCAATTATCTGCCTTTGCTATCATTTGGTAAGGTGAAGGTTGTAAATCAAGAGACGTGTCTTCCTGTGTGGAAGAAGGACTTCGACAGGCTTGTAAGCACAGGATAATTAATTAACATAGCAATTTTGAGCCATTAAACTGGAAACCAGGCACAATTCACCATTGACTATTCAAGAAAACTTGACATTCACCTGCTGAATTGTAGTTGTACTTTTAGTATGTTTCGCTGTACGATTAGAAAAACTTACTTTAAACCATGGCTAAGGGTATATCTGTATTCTTTTTATCAGATCTAGCCTTTGATTGAAACAATCTAGCATAAGCACAACGATTCCGTCGTTATTCGACTTTGAAATTAAAGTTTAAGTGTGTCAAAAGATAATTCGAACGTGTACGTTTTATTATAAAAGTGCGTTTCCCCCATTTCTACTCAAATAACTTGACCAACTCGTTTACTTTTCGTCTTTAGGGTATATCCCATCCTCGTTTGTGATATATAATTCTTCCCCCTTGACAGTCTCGTTTTAATATGTTTCCATTTGAAGCATGAAGATGTACGCTTTTAATACCCGCTGCTTCGATAAAGTCCGCCACATGAGCCTTTTTTTCATGCGTCAAAATTATCTTTAAGGGAGAGAGACAGAGAAAGAATTGAATTTAGAGTTAAACTGGCCATGTTTATTCTTACCCCCTTTTTTTTTGGTAATGAATAATGAAACCCCCCTTACATTTTTTTTATATATATTCTTTATATCTTTTTCTCTTACAATGAAGTTGACAGCCTAAACACACACTTTAGAAGAACAACCTCAAACGATGAGAGAAAACGTCATCATCTGACTTTAAAGTAAAACAACTTGTAAAGCTGCAAAGAGAGAGAGGGAATAAATATGTGCATAAATAAAAAAAGTCGCTTACACAGGAGTATAAAGTGTTTCAAGTGTGTATATTTTTTATATGATATCATTTTAACCAATCACATTACACATATACATTTAACGTCCGATTTTTTTTTTCTCTTTTCCTCTCTCTGTCTGTCTTTGTCTCTCTTTCACTGTCTTAATATATTCCCCCCCTTTTTTTTTTCTTTCTCTTTTCTTTTCTTCTTTATTCTTTTAAAAAGAAGAAACATATATACACCCCATTTTGATACCCAAAGTACAAATACAATACCCTTAAGGTATAAAAGAGACAAAAACAAATAAATAAAAACATATTAAGGGCCATGATTAGATGACACCTGAAGAAGACCAGTTTTATTTAAAGTTAAATCAAGTCACTGTACCTAGTGAAGAGGAAATAAAAAGAATATTTGAAATAAACGATCAAGAAGAACAAAAGAATATATATGAAAAGGCCCTCGAGAAGATTCTAGAAGTGATTCAAATTGGACATGTGTTGGCATTTGAAGTAGAAGAGAATGTAAAATTAGAAAATGATTCTGTAAAGAGTATTGAACCTGTAGAAGCCAAACTGGAAGAAATTTCCAATGTTATTGAATTATTGATCGAATTAAACGAGATCATTCCAGGTTATCGACTTGAGTGTGTCAAGATACAATCAGAACACTCTGGCCTTCAACACTTTATAAAATCCATCAAGGAACTTCAACTTGACCTAAGTTCAAGATTTGAATTGCAGCAACGGATGGAATCGATCCTCTTGAGCATCGATCAGCTCTCTCTTCTTATTTTTCAGTTTCAAGAACAGAGACAAAAGGGCTATACCCTCGAGACCCTGCTGATTGAAATTGATAATCAAGTCGGTCCTCTCTTTAGTCAAGTCGAACAAGTGTATCATCAAACCTACACGGACGAGAACTTGGTCAGGAAGAACGCCATGATTCAAGAGAAATGGGAAAACTTGCGCCTGGAAATCGATGATCTCAAGATGGAGCTCAAAGAAGACCGTTGGTTGGCCGTGTTCAAGCAGGTGGCTGATCAGGTGGAAGACATGATGAATGGCCTAGAAAAGACGGTGGCTCAATGCTACCATTTCATCACTCGAACCCCTCAATCGACCTGTTCGACATCGTCCAATGACAGTAATTCGTCTTCAAGTACGGACAAGCTGCGTTCACTCGAGAAAAACTTTGAAGCCAAGTTTAAGTACTACACACCTTCGATTGATAAGATGCTGACTATGCTCGGAAATGGTATCGCAGCCAGAGTCTCCAAGGACTCGGTCACAATCAAGCGACACGAGGCCATGATCCATCGTTGGGATCAACTCAAGATGACGATGGACCAGTTACGAAAACGAGACCTTTTTTGGGATCGTCCGATGAGTCCGGCAAGGTCGTGTTCAAGACTGAGTGCAGAATCCAGTTCGTTCAAGAGCCCTGAACCTGATTTCTATATTCGATCCAGGAGCCCTCTGTTCACGCCCGAGCGAAGTGGGACACCGAAACTGATGGAACGAAGTGGCACGCCTAGCAAGTTTGAAAGAGGTGGTACACCGAGCAAATTGGAAAGAGTTGGTACACCAAGCAAGTTTGAAAGAAGAGATAAATGGCTCGTTGATAGAACGACCAAGATCGACAGGAGTGCGACACCTATCGAAAGAAGTGCGACACCTAATAAATATAATTTTGAAACAAGTGCCACAACAACAACAACAATTAAAAGAAGTGCAACACCTAATCGAAGTGCTACACCAAGTAGTCGTTATCGTGAAGATAATAGATCACCGCCCAGACCACAGAGTATGATGACGATGCGACGAGCGGTGACACCTAGTCTGATACCTAGACCTAAAACCCCACATGAGATACCAAGACCAAAATCAGTGATGACAAGAAAAGTAGTAGTAGAAGATTCAAGATCGAATAAAAAGATATTAACTGAATCCAATAGAAGCAAATCATATTATAAACCAGACCCCAAAGATGAATTAGATGTACAGATATCTACCATTATCAATTCTAGTCCAGTCACTATACACTGTCAAAAATCACCACAAGGACAAGGAAAATATTACTTTGGCAATGAACTCTTACCTTCTCTTGGTGGAGGCAAAAAAGTCTACACTTGTAAATTGATGGCGTATAGAAATAAGAAGAATAAAGTGTTGATTAGAGTTGGCGGTGGTTGGCAAGATTTAGAAATCTTTTTATTGGAACACATGAACTTGATGGGTAACTAAGGGTCAAACAGATTTACTGATTATTATCAATTCGGTATTTCAATTCAATGGTTGTAGTACACATATGATGACACATGAAACGAGGCATGAATTATTCCGGGAAACACCAACTTTTTTTTTTTCTCAGGCAAAATATAAATAATAAAAAGGTTGACTTTTTCTCTCTTTCTTTCTTCTTTCGTTCTTTTTTCTTTTTTATTATTATTATTAAACAAATGCCAAGTGCTCCTGCTCGTGAACACTCAGTCGATACCATTCGCAGAAATAGTGAAGTGATGGGTAACCTGCGAAAGTTGCTGGTGGCTAATCGTGGTGTAAGTGACAAGACGCGCGCATTCATTGATGTTATCTTACTAAAATGTCCCCCCTCTTAGGAAATTGCCATCCGTGTCTTTCGTACTGCCCATGAACTCTCAATGAAGACAGTGGCTATCTTTTCTCATGAAGATAGATTATCAATGCACAGATATAAGGTAAAGAAAAAGATATAAAAAAGGAAAAAGAAACTAATACGCTGTTTAGGCTGATGAGTCATACCAACTTGGCCGTGTGGGTCAATACACACCAGTAGCCGCTTATCTGGCGCAAGACGAGATTGTAAAGATTGCCAAAGAACGTGGAGTCAGTATGATTCATCCTGGTTATGGTTTTCTGTCTGAAAATGCTGAGTTTGCCAGAAAAGTTGAAGCGGCGGGAATCACTTTCATTGGTCCTTCACCTGATGTCATTGAAAGTTTAGGCGATAAAACAAAAGCCAGAACGATTGGTAAGTGGGGGAGATAAGAAACTTATGCTGGGATCTAATTTTCTATAGCCATGAACTGTGGGGTTCCCGTTGTACCTGGTACACCTGGTCCAGTGAGTGAATACAGCCAAGCACAAGCCTTCATCAAGGAACACGGGTTCCCGATCATCATTAAGGCTGCCATGGGTGGCGGTGGACGTGGTATGCGTGTGGTACGGGATGAAGCTAGTCTGGAAGATGCCTTTAGCCGTGCGAAATCTGAAGCGTTGGCTGCCTTTGGTGACGGCACTGTGTTCATCGAGCGATTCCTTGATAAGCCAAGACACATTGAAGTCCAATTACTGGCTGATCGTGCCGGTAACGTCGTCCACTTGTTTGAACGAGACTGCTCTGTCCAACGACGACACCAAAAGGTGGTCGAGATTGCACCTGCCAAGAACCTCGATAACAAGGTGCGTGAGGCAATCCTCAATGATGCGATCAAGATTGCCAAAGCTGTCAAGTACAAGAATGCGGGTACAGCCGAATTCCTTGTCGACAACCAAAACAGATACTACTTTATCGAAATCAACCCTCGTATTCAAGTCGAACACACGATTACCGAAGAGATCACAGGTATCGATATCGTCGCAGCTCAGATCCAGATCGCTGCTGGTGCTCTCTTGCCTCAACTCGGCCTCACTCAACAACGTATTCGCCAACGTGGGTTCGCAATTCAGTGCCGTGTGACGACAGAAGACCCCGAGAAGAACTTCCAACCGGACACAGGCAAGATCGAAGTCTACCGTTCCTCTGGTGGTAACGGTGTCCGTCTGGACGGTGGTGCCGGGTACGCAGGTGCTATCATCACCCCACATTATGATTCGTTATTGGTCAAGGTCTCCTGCTCGGGATCTACTTATGAAGTGGCACGTCGCAAGATCGTGAGAGCCCTTGTTGAATTCAGAATTCGTGGTGTCAAGACCAATATCCCCTTCTTGCAACGTTTGCTCACTCATGATACATTTATCAACGGTAACTGCTGGACCACCTTCATTGATGATACTCCCGACCTTTTCCGCCTCGTTCAGTTCCAGAACCGTGCTCAACGTCTCCTCGGTTACCTCGGTGATATCGTCGTCAATGGATCTCAGATCAAGGGGCAGATCGGCGAACCTTCATTCAAACAGGAAATCGAAGTACCTGTGTTGCGTGAGAGTGGAAGTGATAAGACGGTCGATGTGTCCGCTCCTGCGACAGAAGGTTGGAGAAAGATCATTGTGGAACAAGGTCCTGAAGCCTTCGCCAAGGCTGTCCGTGCTTACCCTGGTGTGCTCATTACGGATACAACCTGGAGAGATGCTCATCAAAGTTTATTGGCAACCCGTGTGAGAACAATCGGTAAGTAAAAAAGAACAATGAAAACAAATGAAACTAAATTATATCCACAGATCTCTTAAGAATTGCTCCTGCTACCTCTCACGCTTTGGCCAACGCCTTCTCACTCGAATGCTGGGGTGGTGCAACCTTTGATGTAGCCATGCGTTTCCTTCATGAGGATCCTTGGGACAGATTAGCTGCTCTTCGTAAGTTGGTGCCCAACATTCCTTTCCAGATGCTCTTGCGTGGTGCCAATGCAGTCGGATACACCTCTTACCCAGACAATGTCGTTTACGAATTCTGTGACAAGGCAGTCAAGTGTGGTATGGATGTCTTCCGTATCTTTGATTCATTGAACTATGTCGAGAACATGAGATTGGGTATTGATGCTGTCAAGAAGGCAGGTGGTGTCGTGGAAGCTACTATCTGTTATACTGGTGATGTATCCAACCCCAACCGTAAGAAGTATGATCTCAAGTACTATCTCGACTTGGCCGAAACACTCGTGAAGGAAGGTATTCATATCTTGGGTATCAAGGACATGGCTGGCCTGTTGAAGCCTGAGGCTGCCAAGCTGTTGATCTCTAGCATTCGTGCCAAGTTCCCTGATTTACCTATTCATGTTCACACACACGACACAGCCGGTACAGGTGTCGCAAGTATGATGGCCGCTGCTGCTGCAGGTGCTGACATTGTTGATGTCGCCATTGACGCCATGTCAGGCACCACCTCACAACCCGCCATGGGTGCAATTGTCGCCGGTTTGGAACAAACTCATCTAGGCACAGGTATTCGCATGGAAGACGTACATGCCATTAACTCATACTGGGAACAATGCCGTCTGTTGTACTCTTGCTTTGAAGCCAACGTGCGTTCTGCTGACTCTGGTGTCTATGATCATGAAATGCCCGGTGGTCAATACACCAACTTGATGTTCCAAGCTGCTCAACTCGGTTTGGGCACTCAATGGAAGCAGATCAAGAAGGCCTACACAGAGGCTAATGCACTCTGTGGTGATCTCGTCAAGGTGACTCCCTCTTCCAAGGTCGTTGGTGACCTCGCTCAGTTCATGGTATCCAACAACTTGACTGCCAAGGAAGTTGAAGAACGCGCCTCTTCTCTCTCCTTCCCTACCTCTGTCATCGAATTCTTCCAAGGTTACCTCGGTCAACCTTATGGTGGATTCCCTGAACCCTTACGCACAAATATCATCCGCGACTTGCCTCGCCTCGACGGCCGACCTGGTGCCACTTTGCCTCCCCTCGACATGGCCAAGCTCAAGGAAGAACTTGTTGAAAAGTACGGTTCAAGCATCCGTGATTACGATGTGATCTCTGCTGCATTGTATCCCAAGGTCTTTGCCGAATACAAGGATACAGTCAACCAGTACGGTGATCTCTCTGTCCTGCCCACACGTTACTTCTTGTGCAAGCCCGAGATCAATGAAGAGTTCCATGTAGAGATTGAAGAAGGCAAGACCTTGATCATCAAGCTCTTGGCTGTAGGTCCTCTCAACAACGACGGTAAGCGTGATGTGTACTTTGAACTCAATGGTGAGGCTCGTGTCGTCGGTATCGTCGATCGTAACTCGGCTGTCGAGATCGTCACTCGTGAAAAGGCTAGCGCCTCTAATCCTGGTGATATTGGTGCCCCCATGTCTGGTGTTGTCGTTGAAATCCGTGCTAAGGAAGGAAGTCATGTCAAGGCAGGTGATCCCTTGGCTGTGCTCTCAGCCATGAAGATGGAGACTGTTGTCACTTCTCCTGTTGCTGGTAAAGTCGAGCGTGTGGCCGTGAACGAGGGTGATTCGCTATCAGCTGGAGATCTCGTTGCAAAGATTATCAAGGATGCTTAGGTCTTTTTTTGTTGATTACCTTTTTTAGAAATAAACTTTACACATATCTTATCTTTGTAGTACATAGAAATTGTGGAGATTCTTTGCTTGTTGTCCTGCCAACAGATCTGTCTGATAAGGATTCAATATTATTCAGCTTTATTATGCATCCAAAAAAAGAAAGTAAAGATGGCAACTGATTGTGTCTATGCTCAGATAAATGACGATATACTATATTTACTAAATTGATCGCATTGCTGATAAAAGAAGGAGTGTCTTGTGATAAACGCTGGAACGGATAAAAGTAAATAGGCTTACACAAATTAATGGTTTCACTATTAAAGTTTAGATCAAACAATACGATCAATCATATTAAAAAATGGGAACAGGGGATTTCTGATTTGCTGATAAGAAAATATTCTAAATGCTTCTTCAGGTATTCAATTGTTCTTATCATGGTCATCCTTAGCTCCCGGATCACAATAAACTTTTAGCCATTTCTGAGAAATAGCGACATTCTCTTTATATCTTTTTTAGTTGAAAGAGAAATTTGTCTCTGGAAATTGTTCTCTAAATTCAGAAATCAACATATAAGGAAATTTTAATATCATGTAAACCCTTTGTTTGCCAATGCTGTAGAGGCAATTGTACTTTAACTAATGTCTTACTATTGAAAAACTTAAATGTCCTAAAGACTTTCTCTCTTTCAATGCTTAAAGGAGCGTGTTACACGCTTGATTGTTCAAAGTATTTTGATTTGTTTTTTTTTTTTAAAAAAAAAAAGTACATCTTAATTAAAAATTGATAAGGCACAAACGGGCGTCGCTATGTTTGCAGTTTATGACAGTGTCCAAGGTTCTGTGATTCACTTCTTGAACCATCTTGCTCCTTAGACTAGGACTCTGCTGTTACAAGTAGCAGTACTCTCAAAAGCACTGGCTAGCTTGCAAAAGCTGGCTGATTGCCCTCATGTTGATGAACTGAGGCAATTCTGCAATGGAGCGAGGAAACTTCACCTTTGCCACCTGAGTGAAGGTGTAAATGCCCTCATGACTGAGGCTTGCCATATAGAAAGCAACATCAGACCCTAGTAGTGAATATTAGTATTTTTCAAGGACATATTACATGATCATAGTGTACGTACCGTGGATTTGGAAACAGAACACGGACTTGATGTTGATGTTAATGTTTCGCTATGCAAGCTGGGTAAGCTTGATGATGTCCTTACACAATAAAACATTACTATACTTGCTCGTCTTACACTCATCAAAGCCAAGAGTAGCATCAAATTGACCATTGACTACTTGCGAGATTATGGCACTTGGTCTACCTTGATGTTTTCTCAGCGGTGGTCTTATTCGGCTATCTCAGTTTTATATTCCTTTCGCTATCTGAGAGAACCTTCACCAGCAAAGGGTGGAAGAATGAGCTTCACAATTCAGCCTCGCCAAGCTGCTCATTCTTGACGTTCTTCTTGGCAACTCTTCTATCCTAAAAAGAAATCTATAAATAAGGTACCCAAAAGAAAAAAAAAGGAAATACTTACATGCGAACGATTCCTATCAACAGCCTTTGTTCATAATAGGGCGCTGCACCCGCCAGCTGGGTGAGCGTAAGTGCTCCGGTCATAACATTTATACTTTCTTGTTCAACATCACAAGTGACATGCGATAGTTTCAAAAGCATATCGCGAGTTGGTCTCAATGACTTATACATGAGCATTTCCACCTCACTGCAATACATATCTTCCAGCAGAGCATCAGAAAACACATTTTCCTGCAAATCACTAAATTGTTCAGGGACAAGGAGCAGTATATGGAAGTATCCCATAGTCTTAATTACGCGGGATTCCAAGAAGATACTGGAATTGTTGCTGTTAGTGATGTTTGTGATTTCGTTCCTGTAAAGGAAGAACAGTTTCGTAACGTCCACGTGGTTCAAAAGCCAGTGGCTCTGTTGCTGAACATTGCAGTTAACCTCTTTCTATAGAGACAGAGGAGGTTGTCCAGAAAGAAGAAGAAAAAAAGTTGTCAAGTCTCATTATAAATTGATAAAAATTCATGCGAAATAATAACTCCTTTCCTCTGCATGTACAGCTTATAAACTCGTTTAAAGCTTTAAATTTGGTACTTTTAAGAATAGGAGACGCCCATCTCTTCCCTTTTATATTTCAAAGCCTTTGTTTGGACTCTTCTTTGCGCAAATTGAATCAGATGTGATCATATACAAAGGGAGCTTTTTCTCTATTTGTATATACTGCATTTTAGTACATCTTTAACAATTAAACGTATGTATATATAAGTAGAAATTTTCAAAGATCACTAGTATGAATCTCGTAAGGACTGGTAAATTGAAGTTCTTTTCTTGTAAATGGATATCGTCGTTACGAAATCAACACGTTTGGATGTTGGCTTAAGTTGTGCATATGAAAGGCTTGACAGTGTAACAAATATCGTCTTGGACTTACGCTCAGGGATGTGATCTATAGTTTACTTGATTGCTATTAAGTCATGGGAGCTGTGATCTGGACTTAGCATAATGGAATGCCTTATTGATATTGATGCGTTATCTTGGTTGAACTGCATGAATTATGAATATGCTACTGCATACTAAAACGGACCAGCACAAATAAGATCACACAATATTTCCCAAAGTAACATTTTAAGGTTCTCGATTTATTTGAAATTGTCTTGATGACCCATTTGGGAAGCATATAAAATAGACGTGGATCTGTTAAAAACTAAAAAGCGCGTATGGTGTGTATGAAATCTCCCTAACAGCAACTGCTTATTTTCTGATTCCTACAGTACAGCACTTAAAAGTGATAACTATGTTTGGCTATAATACATATTTACGTTTCTGTGTGTCTAAACTAGCCTTGATGATCAGTAACAGCAACCGTTTTATAAGTTTTAGTAATATGAAGCATTGAGCAACTTTATAACAGATGTTGACCAAATATGATATAGAAATAGTCTATTCATTTAAATTATCATTTGGAAGAGATGCGATATACCAGTGATTTGCTAGCGTGTCTTCCTCGTTTATATGTCCGCCCTGGTCTGTCCAATTTTCTCTCTCTTCTTTATAAATTATTAAAATGAACAAAGATGAAGACGAAGAAGAAGAACTGACAGATTATACTCGGCTATTAAACAAGAAAAAGTAATAAGATACACGCATGCTTAATACCCCCATTATTCATTCTTTAGACTCAAACGCAATCAAAAACACGAATCAACCATCGACCCCGAACGTGGTCAAGATGCCTTATTTGAATGTCTCAACATGCCTTCCATTCTTCAAAAATCAGCTTGTCGTGGCACTCTCACTTCCACAGGATGGACCAAGATCACAGTTAACAAGGGAACCCATTTACACACGGTTGGATTCAGTCATCAGCGCGAGACTATGCTCTATCCAGAAGAAGCTGCCTTCTTGATCTCTCGTAATGCACTCATGGTCACCGACAAAGACAACCATCCAATATCATTTGAAGATATGTGTATGGTTATGGATCAAGATCCTTGGTTGACCCTAGACAAGTATTGGGTCTATGCGTATCTCAAACGACTAGGTTATATCGTCTTGAGATCCAAACCTATCGTAACCCAAGGACACAAAATGGAACATATGATCAAAAGAGTAAAGGGTCCACTTGTTTGGAACTATGCGTGTCGAAATTATGGCAAGTTTTCTCTCTTTGTGTACATGGTTCTGTTTCTTATCTTTTCTCATTGATAGATCAGGTATATTCTACCCTTTCTATTGTGCTACGAAACCCTTGGTACAAGCCATTTGATCACTGGTTGATGGATTGGGATGTATATAAACCAAGACCGACTTGGAAAAAGAAAGATCCTGGTCCTCCTGACTTTCGAATCTTGGTCAACAAGTAAGTCATTACGTTTCAAAAAAAAAATAAAACTAAAAACATTGGCCAGTGCTCGTGATCCAATGCCAACAATAGACACATTCAATGCATTGTTCTCGAGTGACACAGAGCAGATGATAGCATTGGTAGGTGACGCAGAAGGAGTTGTATTTCTCAAGACCGAAGGAACAACATAATTTATTATGGGAAATGCAGAGATGTAAATACATATAAATGTAATATAAAATGTGTGAATGAAAATAAATATATATAAAGTTCTAAGCGGACAAGGTATCATGATGATATTTATCTTCATCGTGTTGAACACGACGTTGAGCTCTCATCACTTCCACATCCCAATCAGCGGCCAAGAGGTAAAGGACTTCACCAGACGAGACCAAGAAGAGAGCCAAGGTCAGTCCAATCCAGAGGCCGGCGAGATCCCAATCGAGAACGAATGTAAGACAGTATCCGATGGGGAAAGCGACGGCATAGTATGAAATGATGTTGACCCATGCAGCAAAGCTTTGACGACCCATACCACGGATAGCACCACCGCAGACACCAGAGACACCGTCGGCGATTTGGAAGAGAGCAAGAAGAGGCATGGTCTTGGCAACCAAGGCAACGACGTCTTCGTCAGAGGTGAAGAGGTACCCAAAGTGATGACGGACGACGAGGAAAAAGGTCGAGTTCATACAACCAAAGATGACGGCAAATACAAAGGCGACCGTGGTTGACAAACGTGCCTTTTGTCCATCACGTTCACCCAGAGCGTTACCGATACGGTTCGAGGCAGCCACTGAGAAACCAAAGGGGATCGTATAGGTGGCTGAGGCCGTCGTTAGAAGAATCGATTGGGCAGCAAGGTCGCGTGTGGAGAGGTAACTAGCAGCAAGTGAGCAAAGCTCAAAGGCCCACCATTCGGCAGTAATCATCAAGAGAGAGGGAATAGATAGCTTGAGGAAGGGCCACCAGTCAGTCAGACACTCACGTGTCCAGCCACCCCAGGCCTCGCTGCCACGGATAAAGCGGATGTAGAGCATGATGAGAATAAGCATCAGCCAGTAGCTCAGACTGGTTGCCAAGGGCGCACCGGCAAAACCTAGCTTAAACGGCTCGAGATAGACAAAGGAATAATTCATCAGCAGATTCAGGGGAGACACAATCATGAGCACATAGGTCGAGGCTTGCATAATTCCTTGTGCTTGCAGATATTTCTTGATCGCTTCAAATGCAATGAACGCAGGGGCACCTAGCATGAGGCAACGCAAAAAGAGTCCGGATAGGTAGGCCAGTTCAGGTTCTTGTTTGAGAGCGAGCAACAACGAAGTCGCATTCCACCAGACAAAGGCAATAGGTATAAACATGAGTGCTAAAATGCATAGTCCTCGTTGAAGGTGAACACCGACCAACGTCTTGTCTTTGGCTCCTGTCCATGCTTGAGAACAGAGTGTGTCGAGTGCAGCCGATGTACCGGATGCAATGCTCCAGGCTGTTACACTAGCAAACATACTTGATAATGCTGCTGCGGCAAGTTCAGTGGGACCCTGATGGATGTTAGCCAGTGATAGTTCACAATCTTGTTACACACTTACCAGATGGCCCAATGTAAAAATACTCGCCATTTGTAGCGAATTTTGCATCAAATAAGTAAAAACAATGGGAAATGCATTGTATATAAGCCAGTAGACTTCCGTCTTCCATGTATTTTCTTCTTCTTTACCGCTAATCAACGGTGTACGTTCAGTGGGTGTAGACGATACCGATGAGGTGCGAGATAAACTGTCGCTGTTGTTATGTCGACTCATAATTTAAGAATAAAAAAAGAAGAAGAAAGAAAAAAAAAAATTTAAAAATCTTTAAAAGGTCCTGTGTTACATCTTTATTTGAATGAGTCAAGGAAACTCTGTGACCAATCAAATTCGCTTGCCTTTTGTGCGGCCAGACTTGAATCACCGTGAGTCTTTTGGATAAAGTGTTGACGAATCATTTCCAGTCTATTGATTGCCTTTTTCTTTTCTTCACTAGACCCTGTTTTGACCCTACGAATGTCTTCACCAATGACGGGTATCGCATAGATATCGTCAATATAGGTCTGTTGTTCGATGTAATTTACGATATCTTCATTATTCATGAACCCGTTCCAGAATTGATCTACTTGATGTTGAAAAGATCTATATCGCATCGAATCTGGTCTTAGGTCATCGCCATCAACATGGTCTGTGTAGTTTGTGGAGTTTAAAAACAAAAGCACCTCTGCACCATCCAAATGTTGGTTATCTAAATGATGACGATACTGGGGAAAAGGTTCTACCCCCTTTTCTTGGTCCTTTTCTTTTTCTTGTTCATTTTCTTGTCTGTTTGTACGAAATCCCTGGGTATGTCCAGATGATGATGATTGGGGTATATTATTTAATGTTTGATCATAATGGAATGTTGTCTGTTTGTTACTACTACTACTACTGCCTGTAGTTCCTTTTTGAATCCAAGGTTGCATTTAAGAGAATGAGAAAGAGAAAAACAACACAAAAATGATATTGTACGTCACTACCCTTCTTTTTCATACGCATCATGATTGGTTGATTATTAGTCAACCACTTGAATTTTCATGTGAGGAGTTACAAAAGGTATGTAAGAGCCCTTATCAAGTGTGCTATCAGAGCGTTTTAGAGTTGACTGAAAAAAGATCAAGCCTAGTTCTATTCTTAGTTACAATTAAACTAACCGGTCAATTCTTTAACTCAGGCGTCTTCATATTGTAAACTGGTGAATGTCGAAATCGAAGAGTGAATAATAGGATATCTATTAATAGATCTAAGCAAACAGTTATATTCCGAATGAAAGTAACATTCTCTTCTTTATGAACTAAAGGCAATTCCTCCGAGGAGAAAATGAAATAGGTTATAAAAAGACCATCAACAAGCATCCATCGATTTATTCTCCTAATCGCTTTTTTTATATACTTCTCTTATTATCGAAAATGACTGTTACACTTCAAACAAAGAACTTATTCGCTTCTGATGAGGAAGAGGACACCCGAAGCTTTGCTGATATTGTCGAGTACTGGAAAGGACTGAGCAAGAATGCGCCCAAGAATAAAAAGGCTCTCGAAGACTTTTCTAGAAATAATCCGACGCTTATGCAGCTTCCTAAAACGAATACTACTGCTCCTTGGCATATCGCTGCAGCTATGGAGATGAAAGGTAATAAAGTAATCTTCCGAAAAAACAAGTGCTGTAACATATCTATAGTAAACAATGTGATGCATAAAGCATCTACCAAGCCTGGTGTTGTACCCGTGGACTTTACGGAATATTTGGAATACCATCTCAGAATGAAGAAGGAGCAGGAACAACAGATCACTGTGGATGATGTCGAAGAGCTGTTTGGACTCAGCGATGATGCTCCCAAACGAAATGGAAGCGTCAAACGATTTTTCAAAAAGATTTTTAATTAATAAAGAATGAATACTATTTTACTATAAGAGTTCCATTGCTGTATAAATTTATCTCACAGTGTGTATAAAAAAAAAAGGTAAGGGACCCATTTCATTGTTGAGATCGATAATCAAACAACTTGAAACGTTAAACCCTCGACTCCTGACTTACCTCCTCGATCGAGGGTATTCATGCTGTCTTCCAATAGGAATGTCGGACAGAACTCTTTAAAAGTCCAAGTGATGTCTTCCCTTCTTTTCTCTCTTTATTATTATGACAGTATTTGAATACAAGGAAGGAAGGAAGGTCGTGAATGATAAGGATATTGCGTACATGTTGCCTGTAGATGATCTCGAAGTGGATAGACTCAAAATGAACCATGAGTTGTGGAAGTAAGGGGATATATATGTGCGTGATCGTTTGTTAATTATATTAAAAGGTGCATCATCGGAGGGTAAGAACATATGAGTGGACTTTGACTCTTGTTAATCCTTATCAACAGCTTATTCAAGTCATCTATTCATGATCGATTAGAAAAGGGTATACGTGTACTGGACATTGGATGTGGTCCTGGCTGGTGGACACTAGTAAGCTCCTTGAGAATATAGATAGTATATAAATAACACATATGGAATAGGATATGGCCAAACTTTATCCCAACTCTGAATTTATTGCTATTGACATGGCTGATATCTTTATGACCCAAGATATTCCGCCCAACGTGGCATTCAAGCAGATGAATGCAGGTGTAGGCCTTGACTTTGAAGACGAATCTTTTGATTTTGTCTTTCAACGGTTCCTCGTCATGGGTTTCCCGACTGATCAATATCTCCTATCGATCCAAGAGATGAAGCGTCTGCTAAAGCCTGGTGGTGCAATAGAGATACTGGAACTCATCAGTAAGTTTGATAATGCAAGTCCCGCCTTTGATCGTTTCTGCTCATGGGGTAAAGAAACAAGAAAAAGCACATACATGCCTTACTGATCTGGTTTAAAAAACAGTGAATGAAGCATTGGCCACCAAAAACTTAGATGCATTCATTGCTGAAAAGATACCAGGCTATCTCACAGATACTGGTTATCGTGATATTCAGTTTATTGATTACAATGTGCCTATAGGTAAAAAAAAAAAAAAAAAAAACAAGAACGTCATTAGAACCAACACATTCAATAGGCTCCTGGGGTGGGCACGTCGGTAAATTGTATCTTGAGGTTCTCAAATTAGCTTTTCCTGCCAGCAGAGTCATGGTGATCTCCCATACGCCTGTTACTCTTGACCAATTTAATGATAATCTTGGTCAAGTACTTTTAGACGCACATCATTTTCAAGTGTCGAATCGATACAGATTGATTTATGCTATAAAATAAGAGTCACAAATAAAACCTCTTTTTTTTTTCTTTTCTTCTTTCATTATAAAAATGTCCTATGATGTCGTTTCAGCGTTTCATACTTCATTAAATGACACAGTAAAAACAAGAGAGAAAAAAAACCAAATACATGACAACATTCTAAAGCAAAAAGTATATAGGATTTGTCTACACCAGTGGCTGTATTCAAGTCCCTGACAGATTTTGTTCAATGCAGTACAGGTATGTTTTAGTGGTTTCATGTAGAACTTATCATAACATTCTACAAATAGCGCCTACCATGTCTGAATTTATGCAAACATTAGAAAGAGCAGCACAATCCCTTCGTGAATCAGCACAGAAAATAGATAGGCCTCAAACTCAACATAAGGCATACATTGCTGTATTGGCAGGCGTTGACTTGTTTATGCGATTTGTCAACAGAAGCTCTCATGACTTTTCGGTAAAGAACTAACTGCTATATACAGGCATGTCTGACCCCCTCAGTTTAGCTTTCCAAAGAAGCGGGTAGCTTTGAAGATTTCAAGGAAACACTATTATCAAGAGCTTCTTTGATTTTGGAAAAGGCGTCCTCGGCAAGAGAACGAGTGGCGAGTATCGGTGCACAATTTGTTCATGACGATGCGGTTATTTTAGTACAAGGATATTCTCGTGTGATCATGAACTTGCTCTATCATGCTGCTAATCTTCAAAATAAGCGGTTCAAGGTATATGTAACAGAAGGAAGACCAGAGAGTGATGGGTAAGGAAAGAAGAAAAAAAAAAAAAAAGCCATTAGAATACAATTAACAGTCATAGTATCCAAGCGGCTGCTGCTTTGAAAAAGGCAGGTATTCCCTGTCGAGCTGTGTTGGATTCTGCTGTAGGTTATATTATGGATAAAGTAGATATGGTGTTTGTAGGAGCTGAAGGCGTAGTTGAGAATGGTGGTATTGTGAATAAGGTAAGATATATAAATAGACATATTTAATTCAAATCACATGGACTAATGTTTCTTAGATTGGTACTTTTCAAATTGCACTTGTAGCCAAAGCACTAGGAAAACCAGTATATGCAGTAGCCGAAAGTTATAAATTCGTTCGTGTGTATCCTTTGAGCCAATACGATCTTCCATCAGAGACACCAGAGATCGTGACATTTACGTCCAGAAGAAAGTCATTTACTGCATCCAGTGACGCTGTACAAGAACTTGCTACATCCAACCCTTCTGTTGACTACACACCACCTCAATACCTTACCTTGTTGCTGACAGACCTTGGCGTCTTGACACCTTCAGGTGTGAGTGATGAATTGATCAAGTTAACACTTGCATAATTACCCAACAATAAAAAAGAAACACTGGGAGTATAGAGAAAGATACAACACGAAAATTTGCCGGATATATATCAGAGGATCAGGCACTGGGGCCATTTATCACTTGCTTTCTTTTCATAGTGCCTGAGTCTCCTTTTGTCTTGTATACATTTCTACGCTTATCGTTTTTTAAAAGAAGAGAACAAGGTGCATCAGTATGCCTATAAAAGAGATTTCTCATGACATTGCTTTACTCTTTTTACTCATTTAAACAATGTAAAACAACGCTACTATACCCACTTGCTCTTCCTGTCAATAGAGGTACAACTGAAAACGCACCAATTGAAATGTTAAAATTCATAAAACACTGTGACGTCTCTCTGTCTATGTACACCCCATTTTTTTATTTTTTCAAACCTGGGCCTGTCTTTTTCTCTTTTTGTACTGCCTTTTTTCTTATATTATGTTTTCTAGAGTCATCGCACGTTCATCTAGACTTTCTTGTCGCCCCGCCTTTATTCGTCGTGGAGGCCACGGTACTCCTTCTTACAACGAACCTGGAGGATATCTCTTTAACGAAAAAGTACATACATATACACAACAAAAGAACAATTATAATGTGGACAACCTTGAAAACACACATTGACACATTTTGTTAGGTCCGTGTTAAGGAAGACTGGGAGAATATGTACTATATGGGTATGGGAGGAGGTTTTCTTGCCATTGCTGTTGCTTTATACTATAAGCCTGATACAAGGTAATATATATATCAAATGGTACATTCATTACACAAACTAACTCATTGCTTAGTGTTGTCACTTGGGCCAAGAAGGAAGCTGAAAAGTCATTAAAAGAAAAGGGCATCTCTCTTGAATACACCAAGACTGCATAAAGAGAGAATACATTTACACATCAACACACGCCAATAAAATTTTTGTAATATTATATTCTTTTTCTTTCTTTGTTTCTTTTTATTTTTTCTTATTTTTAGATATGAGCAACCAAGAGTCAGAATATGTAAAGTTGATTAGTAGTGATGGATTTGAGTTTATTATCCATAGAGAAGCTGCTATACGTTCTGGAACGATTAAAAACATGCTTTCTGGTCCAGGTATATTTTTTGGTTATGGCGTAGTAAGACATGTTTTTGTAACTGTTACTAGTTCAATTTAGAGAATCAGTCGAGAATGAAGTGACGTTTAGAGACATCAAGTAATTACAAGATTGTTTGTTTTGAATAACTGTAATTTATTAATATTGTTATAGAGCAGTTATTTTGGACGTCGTTTGTCGATACTTGTATTATAAATGGCACTATGAAGGTTCAACTACAGAGATTCCAGAATTCAAAGTCGACCCAGAGATTGTACTAGAAGTTCTCATGACTGCCGACTTCTTGGAGTGTTAATGATGATGGTTGTTGATATAGTCTTGGTGGTATCCAGCCGATATAGTTGAACCCACCGAATCCACCGACATAATAAATAGCTTGTACATGAAATTCATAAAAATGGAAATCATGCATTTTGTGCCTACATTTTCAAAAAAAAAAAAAATTATGTCATTATATAAAAAACATATTAGAACGCTTACCATAGTTTTGCTTCTGGATGAATCTCTGTGAAGCACCTGAGAGCCTCCTCTGTCTTTTTTTTTCTAAATGTTAAAAGAGAGATATAACATATGCATAAATATATATATACCTTATCATCGGGAACAATCGACACAGATCCAAAGAGCGTAAATCTTGGTTGCTCAACAGGTGTCGTTTTATTACCAAAGATGGGCTTATTATATTCCTTTGTGGCGCGTACAGTAAAGCTAAGACGGGTTGGATGATGATGCATGTTTTTTGCACTCAACTATACTCTCTTGTATGAGAAATTAAACGATATGGATGTAAAAGTTTATATTACTTGCAAATCTGACATATAAAGCAATAAATTTCCATTATCAAAACACTGTTCGCTATAGTATTCCATGATGCCAAATGGATATCCTATAAACAAGCGGTTTATTATATATTTACATTCAGGTTGTATTATACATACCACCAAGTTCAGATGAATTGTCCATTATGGTCATGATAGTTCCAATACCTTTCGGCTCGGCTTAATATCCAACACACATCACTTTCTTTTCTTACCTTCATCTTTCAAGACTTGTCTTGCAAGTTTAGCAGCTGTTTGAACACTAGAGTCACTTTTAACAAAACTAGTACTTAATAATACCAGGAAAATCAAAAGCAAATACATTAAAGAAAAACAAGAAAAAAAAAAAAAAAACATGAATCCTATGACATCTGTGTGAGAGAGTGTGTGTGCATATACTTTTTTCCGAAACTTTATTCATCATTCGTATTACTGACATGGTTTAACGTGTAATAGAAGAGGAAATTTATATGCGTTTGTATGGCAGAAGAGAGAGAGAGAGAGAGAAAGAGTTTACATAGAAGGGGCAATGGGCATAGCTTAAAGTATTAAAAATTATAAAATGATAATCACAAACGCAGTTTTTTTTTTGCCAAATTCATTACAGTCTATGGATAGCTCACAGGCAACACTCACTCTCGGGAAAGTACTTTAATATTTAAAATATATAATTATGGGCCTTAAAAGATGCGTAATCTAGGATTCTAGTAGGGTAACATATTAATTTATAATCATCTTTTCTTTCATAACAAAATAACCAGGTTTATAGTCAATACACCCAGAACTTGACTTTGGCGTACTCTACTTTGCAAATAATCGCGATTTTGCAATATTATCTCAAGAGAATGTCTACCGTTATGCTAAACTATTCCAATCTCAATAACGGAATCGAGATATCCATCTTACTCCAAAAACAAAGAAACTTGGTCCACTTATTCAGTGTCAAATCTTTAGATGGATATTTTAGTTTTTATTGATTTTTGCTTTTGCGCCCCCATGTCTTCTTTCTTCAGTCTATCGATCGTCTCCCTCATCAATTCCAGTATAAGAGTTTCCTTCTCATTCATAGGGACGTGATTTTGGAATGCCATTTCCAAGCCTAACATACTACTGTCCTCTGTCTTTTTGCTTCGCGTTCCTCGTCTTCTCTGTCAGGAATCTCCTCTCCTGCTCGATCTTCTCCTACTGCTTCTACAAGTACTTTAGTTATGATACATATACAGCAAATCAAATTACGTATCTTCCAAAGATACCTCTGTAACTTCATGCGTTTGTGCGTCGTCGTAGTTGAGCAGGTCGGTTTCATCCGCGTTGATCTCTGGATGAATATCCGAGAACAAACGTTTCATCCCCAACCTCCAAAGTTTGCTTTACGGAAGCAATTCCTTCTTCCAATTGCTTTACTTCCGACTGAGTTCTTATACTATCTAATGGTTCGGGAGGCGTTGTATGCCGAAAGCAGCTGCTGATTGTTGTAGGCTTTACTTTTTCCATGATTGCAAGATATAATTCATGATAGTCAGCTGGTTGATGGAGTAAACGTTCGACGCATTGAGGGCTACACCGTCAGAAGCTTCCATGTTCTCGTCTTTTGCATATGCAACGCCTGCCAAGCGAAACTGTAGGGCCCTAGTAATTTGACATTATTCTATATTGCATTCACTGAGATAAATGTTGTATTTCTTACTAGTAGTGATGCTTGAAACTACGTATGATACGAGCATCTAAAGGCTGTATCAGAGGCGTTGTATTGTATTGCTCCGTTTTAAAAGAATACAAAGTTAGTAAAGACTCATTGTACAGTGCCCTCGAAGAAGTGTTTGCCGTTTTTTAAAAGTCAGTTTTTTATGCTATTAAAGATTAAACAGTAAAGAAAGGTGTCATGCTGAGAAGATCTCAATCCATTGGTACATGTTCGTAGCTTCCAATCGCTTGCTTTCATCCATGTCAAATCACATTATATCTCTAGACCTCAATTACTAAAATTAACACCACAACTCTTACCTGCTTCTTTATGCCACAAGTATCGACAAAAGCATTGGACATCCACTGTATCTACCACTACAAATGCACCTACCGAGAAAAAACAAACAGCCTCTTACTTACAACAATTGGATCGACCATTTACCCGAAAAAGTGGCTCCCTATACGTTTCTGACTCGAATTAATTATCTTATTGGTGCCTGGCTGCTATTCTGACCTTGTGGTGAGTAGCGCAGTTGAGTTCATTGAATGAAATCACTGACACTTCATCTAGATTGGGGCATTTCCATGGCTGCTTACAATACAAGCGCCTCTGTCATGGATGCTGCCTCCATGATGGCCCTGCTTGGTACTGGTGCATTAATCACGCGTGGTGTTGGTTGTACCATCAACGATTTATGGGATAGAGACATTGACGAAAACGTAGAGAGAACCAAGGTTCATCCCATTACATCGGGTGCCATTTCTCCAAAGCAAGTTATTGCATTTTTAAGTATGTCAGATGATGAATGAGGCATGCGTTGCGTACTTACTCTGGTGTCAAGGACAAGTCTGGGATACTCCTTGAAGCAAATGAAGCCCTAGTAATAAATCCACTGCGATCTGTGATTAGTAACAAATACACCATCCGTTTAACTCAATGTTACCTCTTGAGATTGTTTGCTAGCTTTACGCTTCTTTTGCACAATTGTTTTATCAGATTTGGAAACACCTATCCAAAGAAACATGAATAAACGCAAATTACATCGGATAGCAGTTTCACTTACTAGAGTCAATATCCATTACTGTTGAATGTGTGATACTTAGTACATGATATCGCCCCTGTTCACTCAATGCTACTTATCATGGCCAGATTTCTTGTTGGTCAATCTACCACCCTCAAAAGACCACAATATAGACGAGGAACTACTATCATGAACACTGCACTGCATTACTCTCTAAACTTACTGGTAGTCACTGTCTTGAAATTTCTAAGGCCATACAATCAAGTTGGTTCCTTCCTACTGCAAAGGAAAAAGGTTGAGTTTCTGTAATATCACAGGACGATTTAAGTCAAGGTTAAATTTGGAACTGTTATTTGATTCATAATCAGGGCTGCCAAGGAGTACTAATATACTTTAATATGTCTGTTTATACAGTAGAATTCATTTTCTCCAAGTGGTATTTAATGATATTCTTGTAGGTTGGTCTAAAAGTAAGTACAGTGGAGTGATCAATTCATTGTTCAATCTTTTTATTCATTTTATTTAAACAACGCAATAACAATAAACTAGTATATTTTATAATAATAAGAGGGGGGATACGTACATATACTAAAACACAAGTAAATCTATCTATACTTCCTTTTTGGGTAATTGATATACACCGAATCTATAGTCAAGGTCCAACAGCATCTTTAGTGCATTAGTCGATCGGAACATTTGTCTCTGTTCTGCAGCTTCTAGTTGGCTAACAGCCTTTTGTGGGCTAGGTGCGGCTGTACCAGCAGCTCCGTGACCAGGTAGAGGGAATAATTGATGTAATAATTCATATGCGGTCAAAGTGACACCAAATTGAGGTGAAGAACGGAAGATACGTGCGGGACCGCCCTTGAAGAAAGCTTTAAATCCTTCTTCTGCATAAATTTTTCTTGCTGCATCCATGATACCATTGTATGTCGTCTGACCCTTACGTGCTTCGACTTGCAAACGTGTCTTGATCACGTCAGCAGGAGTTGTGAAATAAGCAGCAGGCATACCAGCGATTGCACCAGATAACAGCAGCTCTGAGATAGTCAACTTGTGATCAGGGCCTTCCTTGAAAACGTCCTTTTTCAGATGAGCATAGGCTGGGAAATAGATGGCAGAGAATGGCACATCTCTTAACAAACATGCAGCCACGCCCTTGTAGAGACCTACAACACCCAAATGTTTCACAATCCAAAGAGCCGAACGACGAGGGGCATCAGGCATACTCTTGGCTTGTTCACCTTGTACTTGTAAACGAATTTTAACAATTTCCAATGGGTTCGTAAATACCTATCCTTCTGTTAGTTCTCTCTGCATTGCCTTTTTGTTCTCTGTCACACTTACTACTTGAGAAGCACCAGCAGCACCACCACCGACCATTTCTTGCCAAAACTTGATTTCGCCATTCTGATGAGACGTAAACTGGTATCTGACAAAATCATTGACAGTCAATTTGATAGCCTTTTCCGGAGCGACACCCTAAAGAACACGTTATTCCTTGACTCCATCACTTTTAAGTGTACTTACCACAAGCTGAGGACCCAAACCTCTATATAACCCAGTAAATCCTTCGTTCTTCATGACCTTCTTGAAACAATCCAAACTGTTCTTGTAGAGAAGCTCACCAACAACCTTGGATCTTTGATTTTGCATACGCGTCTTGACCAAGTCGATAGGGTATACAGCCGTGGCTCCAATAGCACCAGCCACAGAACCAAGCGTGAATGAATAGGCGCTTTCGGCGAGCTGCCAGAGAGCACCTCTCTTTTGAACGACCTTTTCTTCAGGTAGAACAATCTGTTCGGTTGACCTTGATTGTGTCCAGCGAGGATCCAACACACGAGCAAAGTCCTCAAGACCAAGCACACCAGAGTCATCATCAACACCAGCAAAGTGGAAGACAACATCTACTTCCATAGGGGTAAAGGCGGTATATCGACTTGCCTCATGAGCATGCTTCAAAAAGTCGGCCTTGGTAATTTTCTTGTCCTTACTGGCATCAATAGCTTTGCGAATGACGGATTCGACCATATCGATATTACGAATCACATTATGAAAGGCAACCACAGAAGAAAAGCTAATCTTGTTACCGCTGTAGAGATTGCATAAAGTTGGTAGATGATCAATCACGTCGTCAGACAATTTGTGCTTGGCCACGTCCAAGATGATTTTCTTAAAGTCTTCAGGCAAGATGTACCCAGTCTGGTCCTTATCGTAGTGCTTGAACTCTTGACGAAGACGCTCACCTTGTAGTCCCTTGATGAGCTGGGCGAACTCCTGATAGCTTAACTCGTGATGGCCTTCCTTTGAGCCGATATATAACTTGAGCCAATCGCAGTCAAAATCAAAAGGGACAGCATCACTGGGCATATGACTCGAGAGGACCTGCTTGAACTGGTCAAAGGTGACCTTACCTGTACCATTCACGTCAAAGATGCGAAAGGCAACCTCGTACTCCGCGTCAGGCTTAGACAGCAAGTCTTGAAAGATAACAAAGTCGTCAAAGGTAACCGAGCCCTTGTTGTTCCTGTCGGCTAGTTTATAAAGTAGCTCGTACTGTTCTCTTTGTATCTTTTTGAAATCTTCCTGAGGAGCAATAGCAGCCAAGAAATCTTCCTTCGACATCACTTTCTCATTGTCCTTTTCAACCGAGGCGTACTTTTGAAATGCACGACGATACTGTTCCAAGCGACTTACTGTATCTACAGCAGACATATTTTAAATATGAGAGAAAAAGAGAAAAAAAAAAGAGAGAGAAAGGAGAGAGGAGAGAGGAAGAAAGGTCGTATAAGGAAATAATAGAAAAGAGGAAAGGGGAAGGGGCGGGGGTACTGAATACACGGAAAGATCGGAGAGGAATTACAAACAGTTCACCAATAGGAGTATATGGTCTCGGGAAAGTCTATTATACACAAACAAGTTCTCTTTCTATTTATATATTCAGGTCCCAACCCCCTCCCCTTCCCTTTCCTTCCCTTGATCATTGATACGCCTTCTTCCCTTCTTTATTATTGATCTTTCCTTCATCTTCCCGTTCATCTTTGATATATTAAAAAATAAAGTTAAAGTCCTTGGCTGTCAGCTCTCCTTTCCCATGTGAAAGCAAATGAATAAGGAATAAAGAAAAAAAAAAAAAAAAGAAAAGAAATGGCTTATTTTATTTGTTTTGGCATCTTCTTCTTGTCATTCAAGTTATCCAAATCACTTTCCTTATAGTAATGTGGGGCAACTAAAATGTGGGGTAAAATGTTAGTGAGAGTGATCATTCGGCTATTTAATTTTACCTTCTAATAGCCAATTTGGTTCTATTTCCATGACTTGTCTCATATATTCTTTACTTGTCAATACCAGTTCAAAATAAATGATCCATTTAGGTTTCTTTTGAAGCATGCTACTACTTGGATGAATGTGAACTGTTTGATTCTGTTTGACCGTACGATATGAATCCCCTGATTTATTCAATCTTGCTGCATTAAAAAAGAATCCACTCGTGATGGCCTACAGTGATTGATTAGTCATGATATAAAGTAACCATCTCTTTACCTTTTGAATGGGTGTTGGATCATTTGGATTAGGATTACTCACAAGCTTGACTTCAACTCGATCAAGTAACTGAACAAGCTGGTCTCTGACATTTCTTACTCTTTCCATCGTTTTCACTTGAATAAAGTTTTCGTAACACCATTGCACTGAATAATCCGTTTCGACCCACTGATTCCAGATGTTCAACAATGTTAAATGATCGCCGCCCGGTTTCACTAAATTTTGATGGGCTGTGTCCGCCAAGATTTTTTTGTCCTTGGGTCGATAGAGTAACGAGCTTTGCTCGGATAACATGGCACAGATAGACACGACCTCATCTGTACATTCATACTTTTCAGATGCAACAATAGCTTTTGACATACATGGATCAATAGGGAATTCTGCCATACGTCGACCTAGCTTTGTTAGTTCAGCTCGATCATTAAGCGCACCAAGCGCATACAACTGACTGAGTGATCGAATCATCGTATCTTCCACAGGTGGATCCAAAAAGTCAAAGTTGACAAGATCATTAATACCCAAACTCTGTTTAAGCATTAGTATAGTTCTTCTCTTTATAAGCACCAATTACCTTTAATAATAAGACTACATTTGATAGATTCACTCTTTGAATTTCAGGTACTGTGTTTTCTTCCATTTCATTGTAAAAGGCCCATTGAGTGAATAATCTAAAACATTTACCGGGACCAGTACGACCTGCACGACCAGCGCGCTGTGTGGCAGAAGCACGCGAACAGGGTACAACAGTCAATGCTTCCATACCTGTTCTGGGATTAAATGACTTTTGTTTGTTGAAGCCAGGGTCAATCACATAAGCAACACCTTCAACAGTAATGGATGTTTCTGCAATATTAGTAGCCAAGATCACCTTACGAGCTCCCTCAGGAGTTGGCTCAAAAATACGTGCTTGCATTTCAGATGGCAAGTTGGCATAGATGGGACATACGATCAACTCTGATATTTTACTACCAAGCGCCTTGCATGCCTGTGTCAGTCCTTCGTGCGCTGCTTCAATTTCATCTTGTCCCTATAGAAATAGTGAGCATTGGTCCTCTGCAGTTGGTTTATCAAGCTTACTGTTAAAAAGACCAGAATGTCACCTCTTCCTTGAGTAACGTGAATGGTCAGTACCTGAGTAATGGCAGCACGTAAATAGTTTGCTTCTGGTGCCTTTGTATAGTAGATCTCGACTGGATAAGGGCGGCCAGGGATGTTGAAGATAGGTGCATCGTCAAAAAATTCTGAAAACTTTTGGGCATTCATTGTGGCACTAGAAATCAAGAGTTTGAGATCAGGTCGGAAACGGGCAATATCTTTGATCAGCCCAAAGAGGATATCAGTCGACAGTGTTCGTTCGTGGGCTTCATCAATAATCATACAACTGTAGGATGCCAGGTCAGGCTCGGTCATGAACTCACGAAGGAGCATACCATCTGTCATATATTTCACTACAGTCCTCTCTGATGTGCAATCTTCAAATCGAATACTGTATCCTACTTCTTGTCCCAAGTGTACACCCATCTCCTCTGCTACACGAGCAGCAACACTCATGGCTGCCACACGACGAGGCTGTGTACAGCCAATCTTCATACCGTTTTTAGTATAACCTGCTTCATAGAGGTACTGTGGTAATTGTGTCGTCTTGCCAGAACCTGTTTCACCAACGATAATCAAGACTTGATAGTCATTGATGGCCTGTATCAGTTCATCACGGTACTGGTATATAGGAAGTGACTTTCTAATTTCCTCAATAGACTTTGCCCTTCGCTCTGCTTCATCAATACGAGCCATCAGTTCTGCATCCTTTGGATCAGGCTCATTCAGTTTAGCAGACAAGACAAAATCAATCTTTTGATCCTCGTCAAACACATAATCATACTCATCTTCTTCTTCTTGTCTAACTTTTACGGATGATTTCTGAATCTGACTCTTTTCCCATGTTTCTTGTTCTGTCTCAAACTTTTCTTCATCCTTATATCGCTGATACAATGCTTCCTCCTTTTTCTTTCGGTCAATTTTTCCTTTCTCAGTGATATAATCTTCGGGCAACATATATCCATCTTGCTTGGTATCGATCTGCATACGTGCCTTCGCCAATCGCAGCACTTCCTTCTTGTATTCTAAATCCCTAATTTCTCTCTTTGTCATCTTTTGACCACTGAAAAAGCGTTCTTCGTCTTCAATTTCTTTTTCCAACAACAACAGCTGTTGCTGCTCACGAAGTTTAAGATATTTTTGATTTGAGAGCACACGGAGCTCAGGTAAGGCCTGTTGACGTGCTTCTTTATCATCTGCCAAGTTACGTCGCTTAAATGCCTCACTACCTTCTTTAGCAGATCTATCTTCTACCACTTTCTTTGTCTTTTGTTTATCTTTTTCTTTAATTCGCTGAGCAAGTTCATCACGTTCCCGAAGATCCTTTAATCGCTCAATTTCTGCTCTTGTTTCCTCATCCATATCATCATTTTCTTCCTTCTCGCCTTTTTCGTCTATATGATCTAGATACACAGTTGAGCAATTCATTTTTTAAACATTATTGCTGAATTACCTCGTTTACGTCGTTCGGTCGTTTTCACTTCGGTATCATCATCGCTCAAATCATCTTGCTTTCTCTTTTTTCGCAGTTTCTTTTCCTTTTTTCGAATCTCACGATCGTCATCTTCTTCGTGTTCGTCTTCGTTCATCAACAGTTGAAATTGTTCATTTGCTTTTCTTAATTTAGCTTGTTCTTTGGCTTCCTTCTTCTTGGCTTGTTTCTCTGCGATCGTTGTAGCTGCGGTACGTGATTGTTTTCGTGGAACTCGATTGAACAATTCTGAACAAAAACGTTGTGTAGAATCGTCATTGGGTGCTCCTGCTTGAACAAGGCTATGTGCCAAGTCTTGTGATGAACGTACTTTTTGAGCTATTTTTGTGTATATATAGTTAGGCTTGAGAAATGGATGAAAAATGCTACAAACTCACCTGTGGCAATAATGAAGTCTACCATGGTTGATTCAGACATGCCAAACAACTATCAAGCATATATTAGAAAAATAAGGAAAAATAAACAAAGGTGTTTACCTTCATTGAGTTGTCGGAAACCCATGAGCGTAAATCCATTTTATTAAATTAATAAAGAAAAAAAAAAGCAAAAATGTCAATGTTTTCAGCAAGTAATGTTGCTGCCAATCAAATTCAATTTCGCATTTAGATACTTGGTATTTTTTTTTTTTTTTTGACGTTTCTGTTTTCTATGGAAATGCTTATCAGAATGAGTTATTATTAAGACGATCGCTACTCATACTGATTACTTGAAAAATGAAGTCTCCCAGTGAGGCTTTTCTTACTTGCCCAATATTGATAGAAAAATTAAAAGATGGAGATATCCGTTCGGGAGGAGGCAAACACAGAACTGGGTTATGTTTGCTATGCGATCCAGAATAAGGCTATATTTTTTAATCTAAAGTATACAAGTGTATCAGTTGCAGCGAAGAGATGGATTAAGCAATAAAATGTATTTTTTAAGAGCTGTAACAGATTAGGCCGTAAGCGTATCCTGACCGACGAACATCCATCAGCTGCTGTCAATTTGATTGATGCTAGTCATTCTGTTACTGTTGTTGAAGTGGCAGAGCATTTATTGAAACGATTCAATGATATTGAAGTTTCCCATAAGTACCTTTTATAACTTTATGAGAAGTGAATGCAACCTTTTTTCGAAAAAAGGAGATTTCCATTCAATCGAAAGAAACAGTGCAACAAAGATTGAACAGCGGTACGATTGGGTTTGTAAATGAGAATATACAATAAACTTCTTGATAAATCTGCTTTTTATATTAAGATGAAATGGCTTGGTTCAAGAAATGTATACGCACTATTGCTACGCGGTCTACAACGAGAACGAACGCAGTACCTATATTAGGCGCTACCTCTACTGTAGGTTTGGTTTCAGTTGATACAAGGAAACCAAGACCTTACAAAAAGAGAAAGGCTGCAAGATGTATAAGCTCAGCTTCTTAAAATTGACACTGAATGAAATGGACAAGCAACTGCATATGAAAACTCATTATATAGTCATGAACAATACACCCATTCACACGCATAAAAGCATTGAGAGGTATATTAAGCAACCAAGATACAAATATATGTATCTCCTTACTTACTCTCCTAAGCTCACCTTGTGGAACAAGTCTGTGCAGTGGCAAAGAGCAAATCTAAGCGCCGTAGATTTTTGCAAGAAGACACTATCAAAAGAATTACAAAAGTCTGCAACAAGTGCTAGGATAAATGTCGAAATAGAGAAGCCATCGAATGACTACGGACGACAGCAAAAGCCAATAATGCAGAGATAAGAATCAGGTAAGCAGCTATCAGATAATATGTCATCATTCTCAACAAACATCGTCTTTCTTCCATTTTAAAAAATGAAAGTTTTGTTTAATCTACTCTAATAACTTGAACTGGAACCGACGACATTTATTCTTACCTATTTTTATTTTTATTTTTTTCTATAAACTGTTATCATCTGTAAGTGATTTCGTACACATCAAGAATTGTGGGCTGTTGAAATACCAATGACCTATGGTGAACGACCTAAATAGCTACGAAAATAGACTATGTTTCTTCAATAGTGAATGAACAAGATCTTTATTTTCAAAATACATTAACTGAATAAAAATATGCACACTAAAAAAGTTTCTAGAACTGGTTTGATGGATGATCATGCTGATAGTTTTGACAAAAAGAAAATACAATGTATTTCCAAACATGAAGGGAAAAAAGAAGCAGAGTGCTCGATCTAATCTCCCAGCATGTCTCAAAAAAAAGCGAACAAAAGGTAAAGTGAGTACATTGTTAGTTTGATGCTCATACATTTGGTTTCGTTACAAGACTGAAACCTTTCATTAGACTCACTCTTGATAAAATTATGAAGATGGTCCAGTTTCATTATCTTCAATAGTCTTCTTCTTCAATATCCGCTTAGTGTGGAAGCACTCCATAAAAAATTCAGGCAGGTCGCTCAATGTTTTGTTCAGAATACACAATAATAATTCAAACACTTTGGAAAAGGAATTCCGCCAGTCATGCTCATCAGCACCATGGCCTTGTTCGCCTTTATAAAAAAAAATTGGCTGCTCATATTTTGGTTGAAAAAGAAAAGAAGCACAATCTCAGAAAGGTGTTATGCGTTTCTTTAAGCCCTTTTTTTTTTATTTTTTATAAAAATTAAAACTATGAGAGCATTAGTAAGACAAGTATATTCTTTAGATAACACTTACTCTAATCTGATAGGATCCAGCCTTTGTCATGTATCGAACCCATTTAACAGATTGGTATCCACTCTTTTCAAACACTTTCAAAAATCGAACAAGTAATCCCGAAGAAGTAAACATAAGGACTTGAAAGTCCATGGATATAGGCGGCCTTGACCAAACTCGTTTATGTGTTGTAGCTGATAATTCTGCTTCACCACTCAAAGTAAACTCTGCTTGACCTTGGAAACGAGGTATTCTATCAATTTATGTTTAATCTATTGTCTATGCATCTTTAGAGAAACTCACTTCCAGATAATGCAATTCTCAGCTGGGTTATATTTCGCTTTTCCACCTGCGCCTACTTTGACTTCTACTTTAGCAGAGTTCAATGGCGTCGGTATCTTGAGTACAACATTATTTGCATAAAGTTTAGGTGAGAAATTAGCCTTGACGTTGATATTATATTCCACTCGAGTCTTGCCAATTTCCGTCACGACAGGATGTACCTTGAATGGAAGATTCACATTTTCTGTTGTACGATATTTCATCAATTCAAACTCGCCATCAGGTGGTATAAAGCTAATGGTTCTATCTGTATCAAACTTGCCCAGTTTAACGCATTGATGGAATTGACAGTCATCAATTTCTACTGTATTTGTTCGTCGAGCGCCCCTAACCAATGATGCATAAGTTTCTGCACATAGTTTGAAATAAACTTACATATTTCTATTGACTGTATCTTTATCTAATACCAGCTTGTCATTTAATCCGAATTTACATTCAGGAGTGCCCGAAAGATAAGCTCTCATCAAAATCTGACCTGCGACATCAGCTCGTAAGATAGTACCAGTATTGCTGATCAACAGATTGACGCTTTCGATAACATCAATAAATGCTTCATTCTTTCTGTATTTGATATCATTTCGTCTCCATGAAATAGCTCCCGTTGCTTGAATCGTAATCCGACTCGAATCTTCAACCATTGCCTTTTCCGACTTTACTCCCTCTGTCGTGATGTACATCTTTAATGTATCTGTCTCACTGTTCTGAGGATATCCAAAATCAAGGATTTCTAAAGTAATATAAGTATGGAGTATACGCCCTCATGATCTAATGCTTACCATCCAAAAGTTCGTAGATCAACACAAAGTTATTTTTGACCGCTTCTTCATCAAACTTTCCAAAATAGCCTCGTCCGATATTGACAACACGATAACAAAACTCAAAGACAAGGGCAGCATTGGTATTCCATTTGGAGACAGCTACAATATACAAGTTTTCGTGACGGACATGAAAGAAGGTAGTAGAACCAATAGTGACAATGGGTGAACGTACGTCCGTGTTGGAAATGACCTGAATACGAAATATATCTGCCACTGAACGTCTGGATAATAAAGTTATTAAAAGAAGTAAACAAATTATCATTCTTACCTCAAGTCATGTCTATAAAGTCTCGAAATGAGCACTTCTCCTTTTTGATTGTAAATAAAAAAAGCACTAATCATGACAAAAAGAAAAAAAAAAAAGAAGTGATGAAGGGAAGGAAAGAGGGTCAAAAAATTAAGTTGTCCTCCTCTTTCCAGACTAACTTCCAAAAAAAGAAATTAAACCACTCCAGACGTACCTTCATTTATTAATCTCTTTTTCTCAGCCTAGTTTTGTCTAATATCATAGATTACATTATACGCTTATTCAACCCTCTTCCTCGCTTTATTCATCAATAGTTGTCCATTTTTATCAGACACACGCTCTTAGTCTCTTACTACAAGTGAATAAAGTGTAAAAAGCGGAGTCAAAGCAAAAATAACCCTTTACATATTTTTCAATAGTTGACTTTTTTTTTTTTTTAAACCATGGACGACACTAAAAAGAAATTAAGACAACTAAACAAACTTGCTTGGGAAAAAGAAAAAGGAGGTATGTGTGTGTTGTATGGACGAGGAGAGTAGTATCTTATTGTATGACCAGAGACACCCAAGAACTTGGACAGCAACATCAAAAAGAACACAGCATTCATCAAGAAATGTAAGACTTCCTTGGGTGCAGACATGAAGACTCAGTTACTGAATGACATCAACAAGTTGACACTCGAGAAATATATTTCAGAAATCGTTGGAAGTGTGTTGGAAGGTATGCTCAAGTGTAAAACAAGTGTCGATGTTTCTGCTTGCGTAGAGGTAAGAACAAGCTTTGATTGGAAATGGGGTTGATAATTAAAAACTCTTTAGGTCATTTCAGCTTTACACCAACGATTTCCTGATACCTTCACTTTGCTCTTGTCTGGTCAATTGAGCAAAAGCTTGCAACCACCCAACAAGCAATATTTGGCCACTCTCTCAGCTGAACAGCGAGAAAAGGAAGAATCAGCGCGTATCACAAAACAAAGAACCTACTTGAGAATCGCCTGTGAACTATGGCTCGTTGGCGTGCTGCGCTCGGTGAGTGATGGAAAGTCCGTTCTGGCAGCCAACATGAACGGAGTCGAGACACATCGTGATGGTGTTGCTGGGTTCGTCAATAACTCAACAAGCTCAACTGTCAGTCAAAGCTCATCAAAGGAATCTCAAAAGAAGAAGGATGAAGGAGGGTTCATATATAAAATCCTAAAGGATCTGGTAACTATACCTATCATCATTTACCGTAATTCATGATTAATATGTATGTCTAGCTGTCGAATGATACAGATCACCATGTCAACCTACCACTTGTTGCTTCCTTTTTAAAGAATTATGGTCAAACCATTCTAGGCATTGTCCCTCGTAAACAAAAGGCCGCAGCAGAACAGCACTCAGAATCTGTTACTGTCGATGTTGATCCTGAATCAGTTGTCACACCTGATATACACGCTCTCTTGATGTCCTTGATGCAGGATTATTACAAGACCATATCGACACATTTGACCAAGGTACACAAGGCGATCAAAAAAATGGAACGCCACAACAATGAAATCCTGTTTGCTCGAGGTGAGTTATCAGAGGAGAACAAGCAGCGATTCGAAAAAGCATCCAAGACCTATGAGAAACTATTGAGTCATACTCAAACATTGGCCGACGCCTTGAATGAGGAAATGCCTGATCTTCCAGAGAATGAAGCTGTGAACAAACCATCGTCCGGTATGGTATCCAGCAGTGGAAATGCATTTCAGCAAAATGGTGGTGAAAATGTTGGAGGTCAGGGAGTTTGGGAAGACGACGATGCCCGCAAGTTTTATGAGGATCTACCTGATCTCAGAATTCTTGTGCCTGATGTCTTTTTGGAAGATCAGCCTGCAAAAAAGAATGAAGATCAGGATAAGGAACAACAACAACCAGAGGAAGAAGAAATTGTAGAAAATAGCAATAACGACGACGTGGATCCATTGGAAGAAGCAATAGAGTAAGAAAGAATGATATGAAATTATAAAAACTAACTCTTAGTACAGAAATGTCGAGGATGCAGCGGGAGAAGAAGATAGTACGATGAAGCCAACCCAGGCTGCTCAGTTGGAAGGATTCTTTGCTCGTTTACCACAATGTGCTAACCGTGATTTGATTGACGCTGCTGTTGTTGATTTTTGCTACATGAATAACAAGAATGCCAGAAAGAAGCTAGTCAAGACACTTTTGAAAGTTCAAAGACAACGATTGGATCTTTTACCCTACTATTCTCGTTTTATTGCTATTTTAAATAACTATTTCCCAGATATTGGAGAAATGGTTATTACGGCAGTAAGTAATGATATTCTTAAAACAAAAAAGAAAGCTCACGGTGTGCATTAGTTGACATACGAATTTAAAGGCTTACAGCGAAGAAAGAATCAAGATTTGATTGAATCTCGAGTGAAGGTAAGAAGGATTTATACGTATTTGATATATATGCTCATACACATGCTCTCTCTAGAATATTCGTTTCTTATCTGAATTAACAAAATTCAGAGTGACGCCTCCTCACACCATATTCTATGCATTCAAAGTAGCTCTTGATGACTTTACAAGCCATAATATCGATATAGTATGTAATTTACTCGAATGCTGCGGTCGATTCTTGCTGAGATCACCTGATACGAGCGCACGTATGAGCAGCATGTTGGAAACCGTAATGAGAAAAAAAACTGTACAACATCTTGACAGCCGTTACTCCCTCATGGTTGAAAACGCGTACTATCAAGCGAATCCACCAGATAAGCCAGCGGTTCAGATTAAGGAAAGGACGCCCATGGAATTGTATATCCGTAAACTGATTCATGAAGACTTGTGCAAGAAATCACTGGATAAGGTATTAAAGCAACTACGTAAACTACACTGGGAAGATGTCAAGATCCGTCAGCTACTTGTTAGAATATTTCAAAAGATTTGGAAGATCAAGTTTAGCAATATTCATCTTATGGCAATTTTAGCAAGCGGATTGAACAGATATCATTCGGACTTTGGTGTACAGATTGTAGACGGTACTATAGAAGAAATACGTCTGGGTCTAGAGGTAAGTCATTCAGTGAGGGCTCCAGCGCACAGGATCTAATTTTTCTTTTTTGGTGAATAGCAAAACATCTTTAAGCATAATCAGAGACGAATCGCAGTTGTAAAGTATTTAGGAGAGTTATATAACTATCGTATGATTGAGTCACCCTTGATCTTTGACACACTTTATACGATTGTTACTTTTGGTCATGGTATATATTTAATCAATCTATATGCGTCTATTTGTACCCTAATTGGTTTATGTAGAATATGGAAGGCCAGCAAGAGAAAGATTCTGTCCGATTGATACACCTAATGACTTTTTCCGTATTCGTCTTTGTTGCACGCTGCTTGATACATGTGGCATGTGTTTTGACCGAGGAAGCTCGAAAAAGAAACTTGATAACTTTTTGGTATTCTTTCAGGTAAAAACTTTCTTGCACGGATTAAAAACAGGAACCTTATATGACATATTAGATGTATGTGCTCAGTAAGTCTAAACCTCCGATGGATATTGACTTTATGATTTCGGATACATTCGAAATGCTTCGACCACAACTGACGATCATTCCTACCTACGAACAAGCCAACGAAGCAGTAGATCGTATGCTGTTGGAACAATTGAAGAGCATTCAAGGCACAGATAAAGTACAGGAGGATGGATTTGACGAAAGTGGAGAAGGATCGGATACCTCGAGTGTAGAAGATGAAGATGAGGAAACAAACCGATTAGACGAAGAAGATGAGGAAGGACAGGATGAACCTCAGAATGCCCCAGCGGAGACGGATGAGGATGACGTGGTTGTACTAAAGAAGAAGCAAGAGCAGATATCAAGAGAAGATGAAGAAGATTTCGAAAGAGAGTTTAACAAGATGATGACAGATAGTATTGAATCACGTAAATTTGAAAAGAAGACGGCAATGTTGGATGTACCTATTCCTATGAACCTGAGAGGCTCACTTGGTAAGTACACAATGATTTTGTGCATCATCTGAACCCTGACCATGTGTCATCTATAGATCGTCGTACAACCGTCAGAGAAAATGAAAAGCCCGAAACGGGAAAGATGGCATTTACCTTGTTGACAAAGAAAGGAAATCGCCAACAGGTAAATATGCATGAAATGGAAGCATGTGGCTTTGCTAATGCGAATACTTTATAGACCAAGATTATGGAAATTCCTTCTGATTCTGTCTTGGCAGTGAGCACACGTTCAAAACAAGAAGCAGAACGTGAAGAACAAAAGCAGTTGAAACAGCTGGTGTTGAATTATGAAGAAAGAGAAGAAGCAGCTGCGAGACAAGGTAAAAAAAAAAAATATAGAGTCATAGTATGCATGTACTGATTTTTTATTTACTAGCGGCTGTGGATGAACGTAATAGGATAAAGGGAACCACTCGTGGAAAGAAGGTGCTCTATGTAGCAGGCGGAGGAAGTTTAGCAGGTGGAGGATCTACAGGCAAGTCTAATTGGTAACCCTACATAAAGCAAGCAACTTTTTTTTTCTTGATGCAAAGGTAATAACTCAAGGCGTGCAAAAGTAATCGAGACTAATACAATGTTCATAGTGACACTTTCAAGCGTGTGTTCCACTATTTGAAATCATCAGTCTTTTGGGAAACAATAATCCAATTGGGCACAAGTGGCATTTGTTTGAAGAAAGGCTATTGTCGATCATTTCTCTTTTTTTTATTTTTCTTTTCTTACTTTTTGCACACTGCTTCTTATATGTTTGCGTATATGTGTCTGTGTGCCTGCAGCATTCATTAGACTCACATATGACTACAAATATATTTAAAACTTATACATTATATATAATAAATATGTAGCTAGTTTTAGTTTCCTATTGGTGTAAGTTTGTATTACCTTTCTTATTGTGTGTATATTCTGTATAAGGAGCAAATTGAATTAAACATGAGTAGAACAAGATGTTCTTGTATGGCAATGATTGTAACCAATGTAGGCACTTTAGCAAACCATATTACTTGGAAGGAGGTCATACTAACATTTGGCGAACGTTGCACTAGATCAGATTTGCCTGGGCTACCTACAAAAGTGAATACATGTTCTTTTAGAAACAGGTTTATAAAAGAAGTAAACATTCTAAAACAATTTTGATGTTACATTTTTTTTTCAGGATAAATGTTGCATACATCTTGATTTGGATCAGCGTCGGCGCCCTTTTTTGTGTTCATTCTTTATTAAATAGTAATGGTTGGCTATAGACTTTTTTTAATTATCTCATCTGTTCATGGGGACAATACTACAGATAGTACAACTGTCAATATGAGTAACCATGACTCTGAATTGCTCTCACAGGTTCTTTATTATTACTCGTTAATAATAAGCCTACACTGAAAATCATAAATACATTTGACTTTTTCATAAAGTAACAATTCCATTCACAAAAAAAAAAGCTATAAACAGTTGACAATATATGGTGTTCACGTACCATGCGATTAGGAATATCCGATGCAACATTAACCACGTTGCTCTACCTGTTGACATGAGTTATTAAATGCAATAAACTATTAGAGGAATCGAACTGAAACCAATGCAACATGGTGTACACAATGTGCTAAAAAGTTATAGAAAGTATGCTGAGTACAATTAAATTGCCCCCAATTTTGGGTGGACGTGAATAAAGAGGAAAAGGCTAGTGAGACTACAAATTACACGTATCCCACCGTTCTTCTACAAGATTATTAAGGGGATATGAATGGTGTTGGTGTTGATTTCTTACTGCAAGAGAAATGACGCAAAGCTAAAAGACATTGTTTGTTACAATGTGTGTCGAGAACACTCTTCTATCAAAAGAGACCTCGGTTCAGCCAGATGCGACTTGAGTGTCCGCAAGCAGTATATAAACGTGCATTGATGCATTTTCCTTTTTTTTCTTGTTTGTATTCACGTTGGCTTGGCAACATCATCTAAAAAAAGAAAATTAAATTTTCTGGTTTTTAAGTATATAGACAAAAAGGCAATTTGGCTCCCTTATTCTGAGGCGTAATACAAACCACGTTTTTTAATATAAAGGCGATCAATGCGTTCATTACACAAGATCTCGACTATAAATCAGACAGGGCATCCCTTTGGTGTAGATCTTCTCTCTTTCTTTCTCTCAATTCTTCTTTTTCATTATCTCTTTTGCCCATCCCCTTATCTTCACGTTACCATGGCAAACACCAACTATTTATCTGTAACTAATTCAAAAGGAAGGCAAATCAATCTGTTGAATGATGATGTGAAAGAAGAAAAGAAGAAACGTAAGCATCATTGCACAGAATGCCAAAAAAGCTTTACTACAAGGTAACTTGTTCAATCCTCAAGAAAAACATAAAATGCTCATACCCAGTGTTTAGTGGTCATCTAGCTAGACATTTTAGAATTCATACAGGTGAAAAGAACTTTTACTGTCTATATCCAGGGTGCCCAAGTAGATTCTCACGACAAGATAATATGATGCAGCATTATAGAACACACTTGTCGACTAAATCAAAAAGAAACAGATACAACAACTATTATCGAGATCAATATTATCCTCCACCTCGTCCAGTCTTACTACCACCCATGTCACCAACTTTCGATTACCCAAAACCTTTTCTATTTCATTCTGATTTTATATACGCTAAACCTAATTTGGGTATTGACTATCCAGCGGATTCTATTACGAGGTATCTCTACAAGACCGATTAAGAACTGTATATTAAGCACATGATTTATGTCGCACGAATCTAAATCTATTCTGTATATGAACAATGCTATTTTTTTTTATTTTTATATATTTTACACATATATCTTTACATAACTTTATGCCATTTATAAATAAAATTTATGTATACAATGTTTTCTTTTAACCTAAATTAGTTTCATTTCCTTGCCAATTCTCGAAAAAGAACAGCAAATAAGTGTGTCATGCTTCAATGTGATTTTGAATCTTTATTTTGTAATATATGCACAATGCCATTCTATAATGTATATTGTATGCTTTTTTATTTCTCTGCGGTCTTTACTTCGACCACTCCTCGAGGACGCTTATTGCTATCATCTTGTTGTCTTCCCTGAGGTCTCTTCTTTCCTCTGAATCCATGGCCACCTCTGCCACCTTTGCCATGACGATGCTTCACTTTATCTTGACATTCAAGGAAATGCTTTCTTGCTTCAGCACTACACAGCATAAACTGGATACCTTCCGCTTTCTGTTCTCCCAGCTTACTCAAAAATTCCTCAGGCGTGATGTCAAAAATCTCGAGCACGCCTGAGCCAGCTTCCTTTAACTTTTCCACACGGCCAACAGGTGTGATTGCCTTAATGATCTGTTTGATATCAGAGAATTGTGTGTCTTTTGCATTCTTGTACTCGACCAAGTATCGGTGACGCTTCTTCATTTCTTTAAACTCGAATTCCTGATCTTGGTATTTTTCACGCTTCTTCATGTCAATGTAATCGCCCTTGATCATCGTCAGGAGTTCCTTACCATCATACTCTGTTGCCTCGGCAACAACACGTTCGGCAATTTCTTGACTTTCGAATTCGACAAAGATACTGCCTTTGAACTTTCCTTCATATTTCTTATCACCTTCACGACGGAACTTGAGAGACAAGACACGTCCAAATTTACCATAAAATTCCTTCAAGTCCTTTTCACTTGGTTCTTTATCCACCGAGAATCCTTTCTGCAAAAAATAACTTTAGTCTCTATTTTAACACTATTCACATTTTTTTTTCTTACAGCATAAATAGATCGATGGTTCAAACTTTCGATATGGTTTTTAATCTTTTCTTCATTCTTTGATTGCTTTTCATCCTTTTCTTCTTCCTTTTTTGGCTCTTCAGCCTTCTTTATGCAACGTAAATGAGTCTTGGCTTCGTTGATCTCAAAGTCCTCGGGCGATATAGAGATTGCTTCTTCGAATAAAGAGAGATCGCCTTCGATGATCTGCTTGAATCGCTTAATCATGCTCATCTTCTTTATAGGAACCCCTATAAACAAAAGTTTATAACTTTGCTTGACTTCAATATATGATTCGTACACCCTTCAGGATCTCTTTCAACAAGCTCTCTGAAAAAGTTGTCCTTTTTCAAGTTCTCAGGATCAAATATCTCATGAAGCTGTTGATTCACCTGCTCTGCCTTTGACATTTTTAAAAGGTATAAAAAATTTTTTTATTAAGAAACTCAGTATGAAAGAGACCAGAGTGATAAATTAAACTTTTTTTTTCTATTATTTTTCTATCGGCGTTTTGTTTTACTACTACTGTTGTTATTGCTGTTGCTGCTGGTGGCTGCCTTTCTTCTATTGCCACTACTGCTGCTGCTACTTGCACCTCGTCCCTTTGTTTGAGTCTATGTTTTTTATTTAGTCCGTGCTTCTTAACATTATATTTTTAACTACCTTCTTTTCCTCTTCTTGTGCTTCACTATTTTCCTTTTGAATCAAACTGATCAACGTATTGCATCGTCTGGCAATCTCTTGTGATGTTCTACTCTTCAAGAACCAGTCGAATCGGAAGAGCGGTGACTGTTTGATCTCACGTCGAATATGATCATACACGTTCTCCGTGCCATATCCATACTTTTCAAGCATCACAATCAAGAATCGATCCTCTTCCTCTGTATAGTTTTTGCCCTTTGTTGGCTGAGTGTAGTGGATCTTGAGCTGTTGGAGTGGCACACGGTGCTTCTTGACCTTTTGTGTTAATTGTCCTTGAATATCTGCCTGCTTTTCTAGTTCGCTTTCTCCCTTTTCGATCTTGGCGATATGTCTCTCATAGTCAGTTATTTCCTTGTAGCGTTGCCAAAAGACCTTGGCATATTTCTTGACTTCATCTAATGTCTTATTTTCCAAATCAGAAGTGATGGCGTCAAAATTGTTTCGACCATATTTAGCACATGCATTGATAAACGTGGCAAAGTCTTTCTTGCTCCAATTTGAAAATCCCTTGGCGTACAACGTCTTACGCTCCTCTTCTTCCTGTTCAGTCAATGGCTCGGCATTGTCAATCTTTTTCTGTTCCTCTTCTCTTTCCTTCTCGAGCTGTTGGATTTCCTCTTCCGAGGCTCCTTCTTCGGGAGCTACAGGAGGGACCTTATAGCCAAGACTCTTTCTCAAATAGTAGGTGTCACGCTCATTTAACTCGATGAGTCTGGCAGGGAAGAACTGGAAGTCTTCGGTATTGTATTTCTTGGGACGGGGCGCCTTGTTCGAAGGTGTTCTTGTGCTCGTACGAAGAGCTTCTTTATAATAATCGTCGACGGCATAGTTGGCCTTTCTCTCACGTTTAGCAGGACCTAACCAGGAGAGACCAACGCTATCTGCTTTTCGCTTGTGGCTCCAGTCCTCTCCATCCCATTTGTAGGCGCTCTCGGATGTGAAGTTTTTGAGGTCATCTATTTGCAAGTTGGAATACTTGCTGTTCAGTTCAGCCGTTTTTTCCTCGCCATGACGCAAGATTTCATCAATATCATCATCAAATTCCGAAGTATTATCAGAAGAGTCCTTAAAGATGTTTTCAGCACCGTGTTGGATCATAGTCAACAATTCATCTTTGCTAGCTGTCTTGGATTTTCCGCCTGCAGGCATACGTCCTTGTTGGATGACAAGCTGATCTAATCGAAGCTTTTGAGCAGCACGTTCGAGAACCTTTTCCTCAATAGCATTTTCTGTAACAAATCTAAACACATATACTTGTTTTGTCTGTCCAATACGATGAGCACGGTCCATGGCCTGTAAGTCAACCTGAGGATTCCAGTCACTATCATACAAAATGACAACATCAGCAGTTGTCAAGTTGATGCCAAGACCACCAGCACGTGTAGTAAGCAAGAAAATGAACTTACTGCTACCCGGACGATTGTATTCATCAATAGCATCAATACGTTCTTCTTGGTTCGTCTGACCATCAATACGGCAGTACTCATAATTTCTCCACCAACAATAGTCCTCGAGAATATCGAGCACACGACTCATCTGACTAAACAAAAGCACACGGGATCCTTGTGCTTTGCACTTTTTAAGTAGTTTGTCCAAGACGATCATCTTTCCAGAGTTGTCTACCAAGTGTTGATCTGTCGTAAAAGGCGGTCCAGGTTCAGCACCGTCAAAGAGATAAGGATGATTACAACATTTTCTTAACTGCATCACAATGTTCAACAAACGCGTCTTGCCTTCTTTCTTGTTGATGCCCACACCATTGATAGCATCAATATCCTTTTCCAAGATCTTTTGGTACCATTGGCGTTGCATTGGAGACATACGAACGTAGACATTAAGTTCCTTTTTAGGAAGGAGCGACTTTTCTACATCGGATTTGATACGACGAAGCAAAAAGGGTCGAAGCACTTTGTGAAGCTGCTCCACTACCTTCTTTTGATCGCCTCCTTGCTTTTCAAACCATTCATCAAACACTTCAGAAGAGCTGAACACGTCAGGAAGTAAAAAGTTGAGAAGTGCCCAGAGTTCGTGCAGGTTGTTTTGAAGTGGTGTGCCAGTGATTAGCAAACGGTTTTTGGATTCCAAGATACGGACAAGTTGGGAGAGCATTGAGTTTTCGTTCTTGATACGGTGAGCTTCGTCAATGATGATATATTGCCATTTAATCTTCTTAAATTGTGCTTTCTCCAACAAACAGATCTCATACGAGGTAATGCACACTTCAAAATCTTCGGGAATGACACGTTCTTTGATCAAATTTTGCTAAAATCAAATTAAATTTTCTCTCTTATTGTTTTAAAAAATTTGCTTACTCTCGTTTCCTTATCACCATGGAAAACAAATGCATTGAAATCGGGTATCCACTTGTTAAATTCGTTCAGCCAGTTATGCAATGTGGATTTGGGCACAACCACTAAATGAGGACCAGGAATACCACGAACATGCTTCAGATAACCCAAGAATGAAATTGTTTGTAATGTTTTACCAAGACCCTATGGTAGTGTGTTCAGCCTTTTCCCCCCAAAAGAGTGGACTCTATCTCTAAACCTTACCATTTCATCTGCCAAAATACCATTGATACCATTTTCAAACAAGGAAATCATCCAATTCAAACCCTGTATCTGATATTCTCTTAAAGTGCCTCCTGTGACGTCTACAGATAATATGCATAAGTAAGAAAAAAAATTTTTCTACTAAATTATTATATTTACAAGCAGGCGATTGAGTGAACACAGTGAGTTGATCCTCGTTTTCTGTCTGTTCATCCTTCAAGATCTCTTCGTCTTCCTCTTTTTCGGTCTTTCTTCTACGCTTTGATCTGCACATATATAGAAATCATCAGTTATGCATAGTCGAGAATATGTCAACATCCTACCCTTCTTTGTTGTCTTTTGATGCTTCTGCTTCCTTTTCTGCCAATACAGCTTGCATAGCTTCGTCTTTTATATCTTTTAATTTCAAAAAGTGCGCAAATAGTTCGGTCTGTCCAAGCAGATATCTGTATCTTCTAACACGGGTCTCGTACTTTTTTTTACATGAGTGTTAATACACAATAGATGCAAAAGTGTTGAGCTTACGAGTGAAGGCTCCTTGAAGGTGCGAAGTGGTGTTGATTCCTTGGAAGAAGCCATCTAGTAAAAAAAAAAAAAAAAGATTAGTTGCCAACCACGAATTGTCCATCCCAATTTTTTTTCTTATTTTACAGAATCGGCTTGAGGTGTGGAAACAGGTGATGACTAAATGGTCAAAGTAAATGAGTATAAATGTATGCTTTGTGTGGTGAGTATATGTTATATTTACAGCTTCTGTATCAGTGTTCTATATTCAAGCATTAGACAAACCGTGAATTATATTAGATAGAGCGAGTTTATTTACCTTTGACATTTTTATTCTGCTTTATCAAAATGTGTCCAAAAGGAAAAAAGAGAAGAAAAAAAAAAAAGACGCTGGCATTTTTTTTTTTTATAAAATGTGACAATCGAATAGGAAACGCGTCTTGGCCGCAAAAAAAAGGGCGACTGTCAATTTTGAAATGAAATTTGGCGTTCTTTTTCTTGTAGCCGAGAATTAGTTCATTTCTATACTTTTACATTTCGATTCATGAGTAACAGATCTTTATAAAAGAAATAAAAAGGATTCTGTTGTTGAATGTGTGGTTTCCATGACAAATATGAGCATCATTGCCGAGGAAACCAACACTCTGTTGCTACGCGCGTTAGCTAGTCAAAAGATGCGAGTAGCTCACACATGATAAAGAGAGATTAACCCAGGGTTTTCTATGTCAATATCTGAGACGGATTTGAATATAAAATATTTACAAATTCATGTTTTGCTCAGTCGGATGGGACATTGGAATATGACACTGACAACATCTTTTAAAAGTTTAAATCAGCGGTTGTCCGCAGACTTTAAATGAAGGTTATTTTAGAATGTATTGATTATCTTGAAGTATTTAATAAAGCGATTCTGCTTTAGAGAATTGTGTGATTCCAATGTTCAAATAGTCTAGAATGAATTTGTGACGACAGCTTCCTGGAAGTAATATAGGACATAGCTTGGTCGCACACGCCTTTAAGCTCATCAGCTTGATAAATTGATTATTATTTGGCTTACTTTAGCTATAATATGAACATATGCTCTGAACTGGTGACTTTCATTAGACACGATTTATCAATAAAAAAAACTGCAAGCAAGTCTGATCTGCAGGTGCATCACCTTAGATAGTATACAGCTTGTAAAATAGCCCAGCAAGCTGATGAAAAGGATCAAAAAGGCCTTCCTGGCATGTTAGGTAGATAAGTGAAAGATGTAATAGAAGAAGTAGTAATAAATAAACTAGAAAAATTGGAAGTCTTTCTGAAGAAATTAAACAATCGAAAAGTTAGGAGGGATGCATTGTTGAAGGCGCATTTCATTATTCAACTGACTAGAGTTTAGTAGAATGGTTGTACCGACTGCGCATGGCATATGTCAAATCAAACAAAACATCCCAGCAATTGACACGCTTTTGTATAGTGATTCCCCATATCCCTCTCTGTTCAAAAACCAACGCATGGCCTATACAGGTGTCTACCGTGCTCAGCTGATATGAGCTTCGCGCGTTATGCTAGCACCAACGTCAGCTGCGTCTCACACCATGTGTTCGAATATTAATAACAGCATCTTTTGATTTCTTTGGAGTGGGCACATGGCCAAGGAACTCTAGCAAAGAGCCTGTAGCTATTATAGTATCTTTTTGATATATCTACACCGCACTTTTCAAACAGTAGAAATGATTCGTGGTTCATATATATTTCGAGCCTTGGGTGCGGTAATATTAACAAATGCGTCTTGTTGAAGTAATTACAAGGGTTACTTAAGAACTGGGAGCATGCAACTGATACTGATGGAGTCGATAAAAGTATTTTTTATTTATGTAAACAATAATATTAAAGTGCTACCTTACAAAAACCTGCCAACCAAGGCCAAATGATTAAGCTATTGAGTTTATCAGCTTTTCACTAAATATACTTAACAAAGAAATGATATGATACTATCTTCAAATATATTTATCATATATCTTTTCTTAAAAGTGGCTTGTTACATTTACATATAAATAGTACTACACTTTATTCACTGATAAAAAAAAATGATACAAATAACGATAAAAGTGAGCCCATAAGAAGCAAAAAAATGAGATATAAAAAGAACTGTTTAGTAAATCAGTTAATTACATTGATATTAAATACTTACATTATAAAGAAGGGAGTTTAAAAGAGAAAAAAAGAGAAGCAAGAAAAATGAGTAAGCTTATAAAGAGATTATTAATATCTTACCCGAAATGCACCATGGGCAGGGCTGGCGATAACCAGCCCGAAAAAAGAAGAGAAAAGAGAAAAAGAAAACAAGATAGAGACAAGAGAAGAGAGCAAGAAAGAGAACAAGAAAGAGAGCGGACGGGACCAAAGCTTGGTAAGAACCAAGCTGCCCCCAGCTAGCACCGGTACTGTTTTCGATTTCATAATCTATAATACTATATATCAGTTTCTTACAAGAGTAAAGAATATAACATAAATTAGGGCTATCTAAGGAATAGCTGATCTTACTTTTTGATCCAAAGAAGAAAACAAAAGAAATCAAGATCAGACCATGTATATGAAGTCTTTAACAATTTATTAGCTACGAATTATTTATGCGTTGACCACGTTTATTTTATGTATCTCTCAAAAATATCAAGCTCATTTTATGTATTATTTTATGTTATCTTTTTAATTTATAAAGAAAAGACTGATAATCAACTAAAGTGTTAATTGTTATTGACCTTGTAATGTGTGCGAATAATTTCTAAAAAAAAGTGTATATGTATCTATAAATGTAATATTATTAAAAAAGATGTAGAGCGATGAAGGATACCTTGAGAAAATGAACCAAAATAGTATATTGCTCTAGACGACTGCATATAAACATACCTGACCGGAGTCAGTATGATCATGAAGACACTCTTTCTACAAGGCATGTACTAAAGGGGAGAACAGTCGAGGTCATTTGACAAGTATATATCTCCTGATTGGGTAAAAATCAAGATAACGTAAAGTAAACTGACTTGCATAAAAAGAGAAAGATTGTGTCAACTTAAATATGATAACACACACACACATGATCTAGCCTTGGCTTTCCATAGTTTCTTTTTCACCAAACTGAGTCAAGTGGGAGAATCAAGAAAAAAAAAAAGGAGGGGTACTTACAGCCACAGTTACCTGGACTACTGTTACTATTGTTACCACTTGTAGTAATGCTACAATATGCATTATTTATGTTTTAAACAACAAATGATGATCTGATTTATCATTTTTGAAGAAATTGCAGGCATGGAACAGGTTTCTAGTGTATTGATGTGCAAGTGGGGTCAGTCTAGTGATGGATAAAGGATTGAAAATGACGATTTGGTGTAACTGTGTGTTAAAATGATAAATGCTGGGTAGCTGAGCTTATTGGTGCAAGTTTAACAAAGAAAGATGGATGACAAGTGTTTGCCTTTCACTGAGGACACCACGTCTAAATATGTTATCTTTGCTCATGTGACAATTTTGTTTCTTGTACACATCAATAAGGATATATTTAATATTAAAACACAAATAAAGGGGGGAAATAAAGAAGAGGAAGGATGGTAAAGATGAAGTGGTAAGAGAATAAATAATGTATGATTATTTACAAGATTAACCATGAATACTTGTGGTTGGCAAGTTGATAGTGCTTGGTATATTAGAACGATATGCAGGTGGGATTTCTTCACTATCATATGCTGGCAAAAATTCCTCTTCGTTTACAGGCTCAGGTCGTAAGAAAGTGGGTTTAGAATGTAGAGCAGATGTGTTGTCCACTATTTGAGAATAAGCTTCCAGTTGTCTTGGTGCTCTTGTTCCAGGTGGTAAAGTACCAAATATGATGGGTGCCTCAAACAGCTTCTTTTTTATATTCAATGGACCATGTCGCACCTTGACAGTGATAACAAGTTTATATTCAACTGTTAGATGTCTTGAGTAAGTCAAGGTAGGCGTCAGTTTATCCTTGTCTGGTATTCTTAACTGAATAGAAAGTGAATTAGAAGGCAGCTTGGATTGTAGGTAGTCTGCAACGGTGGTCACTTCACTTCTTGAAAAGGTTTTGTAACTAATTTGATAGTAACATTTGATATAAGCTCGTAACTGTGACACGCCGGTCAGATTGGTTTCGTCCTGTGATAGGAACTGAACAGTCAGTGGTACTGATAAGTGATCTTCGTGAATACTATAGGCCAGTCTTGGAATCAGCACCTGAGCTGACAATTGTTGTGTGAGTTTCGTTTGTTCTTTGAATCCATTCAAATTCTTTACTGGCATCGTTTCAATAATCGGTTGAAATTGTAAAGGTACAGGCTTAGAAAGGATCGGTTTGCTATTCGGCCGCTCAATTGACACGATCATACCGAACGTGGTGGCGATAAGATGATGCTGAAAGGTAGGTGGGAAATTGATGACGGGCATCTGACAGACAAAGGGGAAATGGTGTTCACCAGCTTCCAAAATTGGACAGGCATCTACTGGTACATTTACATTTGAAGGTAATCCCCAGAGGATGGTGCGTACAGCAAATAAACGGTCGTTTGTCTTTGTTAATTTTTCCCAACCCATAGCATCGTAGTTTACTCTCTCTGCATAAAAATGTAAAGTCAGATAAAGAGACATTAAAATGATGAATATTACCAGCTGCTTTGAATACGAGTTTTATATGATGGATAGGCATAGAGTTTTGTAGTTTAATCTTAACTACGCCTTCAAAGACTGAACCAGGATAGCAGACAACCTGTCCATGGTCATTTTGATATTGTGGATAAAATAAGATGTCACATTGAATAGTAGGGTCCTTTGTCCCTATTAAGCTTGCTATCATTTTATTATTGTTCCTTTGACTACGTTTATTATAGTCTTCTTCTTTGAATAAAATTGCAGACAACAAAACAAATAGATGTGAAAAAGAAAGGGTAAAATATAACACGCCCCGCCCCGCTCCCTCTTACTTGCTTTATATATGCAATCGTGGTAATACAGATGTTACTAAATAAGGAAGGTATGTAATGAATTTGGAAATTGGTTATTTTAAAATATGCAGAAAAGATGATTCATAATCTAGCCCAATCATTGGCTGATTAATCCACGTGAGATGAAGCATAGAAACGGCCTACGGCATCTCCGAGATGCTGTTCATCTCACCCGAAGATGCGGAATTATACACATTTTAGAAAATACAATCAGTAAATGTTGTCATAGAATAGGTTATCAATTGATTTTCTCACATTTTTATTGTAAACTTTATAAAAATTTCTAACATTTTGTGAACCCAAGATGACATCTGCCAATAGTCATCCAAATGCCGATTTATTTACCCTTCTCACACTATCAAAAATATGGGATTTGTCAGCGCCTTGAAAAGTTAGTCTAAAATTTGATAGTGTTGATCAATAAATAAAACGCAGTAGATTGTCTCTTTTTTGATAAACGTCCAGACTTTTTACTAATAAAGGACTAAGAAAAAGAAAGAGATCTTATGATCATATTCATGCATGTTTGTTTCAAATGTTATCCTTTTGTATAAAACTAATGATCATTGATGTGCTTTGCGTAGTAGCAAACACTGTTCAACTTGCTCAGCTTTAATCATAAGATGACAAGTACGCAAAAATAAGGATGTTCAAAGGCTTCTCTACTACAATATAAAGTCATTTAATCATCATTGTAATAGTGATTATCAAATTCTCTGTCTACTAGGTACAAGTATGCTCTCTTTTGATCAGAATACGTGAGCCTGGCACTGTCACACAAAAGATCTTTGTCCATCTTGTCTAGACTATTTATCATTTCAGACTATGCTTAGCGCGAGTTCCTAAGCTGATTTGCATACATGCTTTATTACAAAAATAGATATCCTATGAATACTATAGATACACTTGCCAATGATGGTGTGCCTACTGCCCCATGTTCTGTGTATTGTTAGTGGTTAAAATCATAATGTGACTTAATTCAATTGAAGCTGAATTTTCATTGGGTAAACTGAAAAGACTGTATTTTTCTTATTTTTTTTTTTTGGCCTTGTCTTAATAAACAGCTGTTTCTTCAATACCATTACGCGTTGCTCCAAGAACATTTATTTCTTTGCATTTAATCAATCAAAGAGACAGTACGACTTTACTCTCACTCTATTAACCACTTTTTGTTCGCACCAATACACACAATACAATGGACAGTCGTGAATATTCAAAAGCAAGAGACAGATCGCTGGATCGATATAGTCCAGACAGAAAAAGCAGCGTAGAAAAAAGAAGTAGAGATGAGTATTATGGAAGTGACTATCGCTATCATAGTAGTAGTAGCCATCGAGATAAAAGACGAAATTACGGAGATGACAGTAGAAGTAGTCGATCCTCTAGAGATTATCGTGACAGAAGTAGAGAGAGATCTTCCTGGTCTTCAAGAAGGCCTAGTAGAGAGCGTAGTAGTAGAAAAGAAAGATCCTACTACAGAAGAGATGATAGTAACAACAGCAGTAATAATAAAGACCGTAATACAAAAGACAACAATGGCACTGTCACTAGCAGCAATAATAGTCATAGTCATGACCACTCGATACCTACCGGACCAAAAGCAGATACCTATCAGCAGCAAGCTGCTGCACATGCATCCTACTACCATGATCCACAACAACAGCAACAGCAACAACAACAGGCGTGGAATTACTATGGATGGACAGATTATAATAACTATCATCAAACAGCAGAATATACAGCCGAGCAGTATCAGCAGTATGCTCAATATTATTATGCGTACTATGATCCTAATTACTACCATCAACAACAACAGCAACAGCAACAAGAAGTGCCTCCACCGCCACCCCCATCATCATCTAGTATGGAGCAACCTCCACCTCCACCTCCACCCCCTTCTACTGACTATATGCCACCATCCACTGCATCACCACAAATATCACAGCCAACGAATGATCAAACAATAAAGGAGGACATATCAGAGGAGTCGTTTAGTGAACTAGGGTATCCATTTGAAACGAATGATGATCCAGCTGTATTGTTTGAAAAAATTGGCCAAGTAGGAGAAGGAACATATGGGTAAAGTTGAGATGGAGAGTTACGACGCATCTAACCTTTGTGTATATAATAGCAAGGTGTATAAAGCACGTAATGGAAAGACAGGTAAACTGATGGCTCTGAAGCGAATTCGCATGAAGAATGAAAAAGACGGAGTAAGTGATAGTATTAACAAAGAGGAAGGATGCTCATGTGCCTTGTCAGTTTCCTATTACCGCAGTGAGAGAAATCAAGCTATTACAAAAGCTAAAGCATGAGAAGATAATTGAATTACAGCAAATTATGGTCTCAAAGGGGTGCGTATATATGGTGCTGGAATACATGGATCATGATCTATCTGGTATACTAGGGCATCCTAATTTTACCTTTCAGCCTTCTCATGCCAAATCATTGGTCAAACAGATGCTGGAAGGGCTAGCTTATCTGCATCATATGGGAATACTCCATCGAGATATCAAAGGGTCCAATTTGTTGATCAACAATAAAGGAGAGCTCAAGATTGCAGATTTTGGTCTGGCGAGAGTCTTTGAAAAGAATGAGACACAGGATTATACCAATAGAGTGATTACGTTATGGTATAGGCCACCTGAGCTGCTATTAGGTGCTACAGCATATGGGCCAGCCGTAGACATTTGGAGTGTTGGGTAAGCATTTAAAAATTAAGTATAATTATGTATTAATAGAAGCGTAGGTGTATTATGCTTGAATTCTTTACTGGAAAAGCAATATTTAATGGAGTGGATGAAATATCACAACTAGACTCAATTTATAGAATTATGGGCACACCTACTGTAGATACTTGGCCAACACTTACTGAACTACCTTGGTATGAACTTGTTCGTCCAACCGAGGTGTATGCGCCTAAATTTAAAGAATTATATGGATCGTAAGTGATAAAGAGAGTCAAGGAAAAGGAAACTAATCTATCACACGAATAGACTATTATCCCCTGGAGCATTAGAGCTTTCACAGTCCTTATTATCAATGGATCCACAAAAGAGGCCGACAGCAGCTGAAGCACTAGAATTTGCATACTTTAAAACTGAACAGCCAGAGCCAGTGATGCCAGCCAAGTAAAGAAAAACAAACATACAAAGGATCAATAACTAACTGTGACTATTTAGCTTATTAGACATTCAAGGTGATTGGCATGATTTTGAATCTAAACAGCGTAAACGTCAAAAGGCATTGACAAACAGTGCAAATAAATCAAAATAAAAAAAGATTACTTTTTTATCTCCGATGCCTTCTTTATCAGGTAATAGATAAAAGATCATCTGCTCAAGCATAAATAATAAAAAAGTGTCAAACTTTGTTACCCCCTTTCCCTTTTTTCACACCTTCTTTTGATTATATTCACCCCCCTCCCCTACTCTATATTCATCCTTTATATATGATTTCTGCTTATTTAGCTCGTAGTAGGGTAAGTGACACTTTAGATCCAAAAAAGTATTAAGCTTACAGTATGTGTAGGTACCTACTTTTCGACATGCCATCAAACGTACACTAGCCACACAGCATAACCCAGTAGCAGAGAAGGATTGTTCATCTATAACTCCACCTTATGCAAAACTCAATAAAAACCTTGATCTTGTTAAGCGTATTTTGGATCAACGACCATTGACTTTGGCTGAAAAGATTGTATACTCTCACTTGGCAAATCCTGAAGAAACCATTCCGGTCAGGGGTGAGACTTATTTAAAATTATCTCCAGGTAATAATGATAGCAATTATGTGTATTTACAACGTATTAACCTAAGCATGTAGATCGTGTAGCAATGCAAGGTACAAAAGTCGAAATATAATATATGATTTAGCTAACCCATGTATGTAAAGATGCATCTGCTCAAATGGCTCTTCTTCAATTCATGCTATCTGGTATGTCTACAACCGCAGTTCCTACCTCTATTCATTGTGACCACTTGATCGCAGCTCATGAAGGAGCAGATAAAGATGTTGCGCAGTCTATCGTCACCAACAAGGAAATCTTTGACTTTTTAGAGAGTGGAGCCAAGAAATATGGTATTGCCTTTTGGAAGCCTGGAAGCGGTATCATTCATCAAATTGTACTCGAAAACTACGCTGCTCCTGGTGGTCTTATGTTGGGTACAGACAGTCATACACCTAACGCAGGTAAGTTACCAAGCAACAAAAAAGAAGAGTCATACTTATATCATATAGGTGGTCTCGGCATGGTTGCTATTGGAGTAGGAGGAGCAGATGCAGTTGATGCAATGGCCAACATCCCATGGGAATTAAAGGCACCCAATGTCATTGGTGTCAAGCTGACAGGCCAATTAGGTCCCTGGGCTAGTCCTAAGGATGTGATCTTGAAGCTTGCCGGATTATTAACCGTTCGTGGAGGCACTGGTCATATCATTGAATACTTTGGTGAAGGCGTTGACAGCTTGTCATGTACTGGTATGGCTACTATCTGTAACATGGGCGCCGAAGTAGGTGCTACGACATCTGTATTCCCTTATACTAGTAGCATGCGTTCATACTTGCAATCTACTGGAAGATCTGCAGTGAGCCAAGCTGCGGACAGCAACGCTCACTTCTTGCGTGCTGATTCTGGTGCTCACTATGATCAACTTATCGAAATCAACTTATCCGAAGTCGAGCCTCATATCAACGGTCCATTTACACCCGACTTGAGTACACCCCTGAGCAAATTCAAGGACATTGTAAGCCAGAATGGATGGAAGGATGAGTTGAGCGCATCACTTATCGGCAGCTGTACAAACTCGTCATATCAAGACATGTCTCGTGCTGCATCTATTGTCAAACAAGCTACTTCAGCCGGTGTACCACTTAAAGTCCCCTTCTTGGTCACTCCTGGTTCCGAACAGATCCGTGCGACGATTGAACGTGATGGCCAGCAACAAGTGTTTGAAGAAGCCGGAGGTCAAGTCTTGGCTAACGCATGCGGTCCTTGCATTGGTCAATGGAAGCGCTCAGAAAAGAAAGGAGAAGAGAATGCAATCCTGACATCATTCAACCGAAATTTCCGTAGCCGAAACGACGGTAACCCTCAGACCATGAACTTTTTAGCTGCACCCGAGATTGTCACAGCAATGGCGTTTGCAGGCAGACTCTCTTTCAACCCCATGACGGATACCTTGCTGGACAAGAATGGTCAAAAGTTCCAATTCAACCCACCCAGTGGTGACGATCTTCCTCGCCAAGGATTTGAAGCCGGTCGTGCAACATATGAACCACCATCACCTACACCCACTCCTGATCCTTCTGTAGAAATCAGTATTGATCCCAAATCAAATCGCTTACAAGCCTTGGAAGCATTCGAGCCATGGCATGGCGATGAGTTTAGAAATATTCGTGTATTGCTCAAGGTCAAGGGCAAGTGCACAACCGATCACATCTCAGCGGCTGGACCTTGGTTAAAGTATAAGGGACATTTGGAAAACATTGCAGAAAATACACTCATCGGCGCATTGAATGCAGATACCGGTAAAGTCAATTCAGCAATTGATATCACAAACAACAAAGAAGATACCATCCCCGAAGTGGCCAAGAGCTATAAACGACAGAACATTGACTGGATGGTGATCGCTGACCATAACTACGGTGAAGGCTCTGCTCGTGAACATGCTGCCCTGCAAGTACGTTATCTAGGCTGTCCCCTCATCATCTCTCGTTCATTTGCACGTATTCACGAAACAAACCTAAAGAAGCAAGGTGTGCTGCCACTGACATTTGTCAATGAAAATGATTATGAAAAGATCTCCAGTGGTGACGTGATCGAAACAGTTGGTGTCAGGGATATTGCACCAGGTAAACCAGTTCAACTGATCGTGACTAAGCCTGATGGATCAAAAGTGACTATTGATGCTAAGCATACCATGAGTCAGGATCAGATTGGTTGGTTCAAGAAGGGAAGTGCATTGAATCTTATTAAAAGTATTAACCATGTGAAATAAAAAGTAATAAATCCATCTACCATAAATGGGCACCCCCCTCATGAATTCTTCTGCTATGTCGTACTTGGTAATGAAGTTTAAATGTAAATCTATCAAAAGGACGTGTATCAATGAAAAGCTTGTATAAAATGATTTAATTAATAAACTGACATATTCTTGACCACTTGAATAAAGGAGGGACAATCAACTATTGTAACAGTATACCGATGGTAGTCCCAGAAGTTGAGGGTCTTCTTTTAAATGTCCGTGTGCACACTGAGAATAATTGATCGTCTCTTGGTTTATATTCAGAAAACAAGAGAAAAACCAATTGTAGGAACCAAGATGATGACAATTACATATATACATGACTTTATTTGTCCAAGAACCTCATTCACCCGAATGGTAGGCGTACGCCGTGTTCGTGTCCATGGATGTTTATTGTTGCCAGGCAACACGATATGTAACCAATAAATTAATTCTCCGTTGAACTGCAGGAACATGGAATTTTGTGTACCTCAAGATGAACAAAAACGTGTATTTTTCATTTCCTTTATTCTTTATTCTTTTTCTCTCCTAAACATTTTTTTAGCTAATCGAAAAATGCAGTTGTTAACAAATATGGAGATTTCTGAGGATGGACCATTATTCAGAGCTACTATCAAGCATCTCGAAAGTCGTACAACCGTCTTGAAAGCTCGAGTAAAGCGAATTATCAAGGCAGCAACTACCTCCTTGGAAGCTAGAAGACAATTAGCAATGGCAGACGGGGAATTTATGCAGACATTGCAAGATATCGAATGTGTTGAACCCTTGATGAACCATTATCTGAATGATGCTTGGACAAAGATCACAGAGGAAAGGCAGCGATTGGACGCTGCATTATCAACACAGCTACTGGATCCCATCAAGGCACTATATGAACAGGACATTAAAATGGCAGATCTGAAGAAGCGACAGTTTGAGGAAGAGAGTAAAGAATACTATGCTGTGCTGGCCAAATACTTAAAGCGAAAGCATGTTGACGAGGAAAGGCAGGTGGCTCGGAAATTAAAGTTTGATCTAGCACGTTTCGACTACCTGGGGTATCTCTTGGATTTGCATGGGGGTAAAAAAGAGCACGACATTCTTTTCTGCATCACAGATCATATCGTTCGTGAAGTCAAGTATTTCGAATCAATAGCGCAAAAGGTTGAGAATACTAAGCCTGGGCTCGAATTATTATCGAAATTACTAGAAGATACATCAAAGCAGCATGCGCTGAAGATTCAGGCAAGGGCCGCAAAGAGGAAAGAGATGGAAAATATGTTGATTACTGAACACTTGGATAAGAAGAGACGGCCCAGTAATTCTGAATGTCAAGCTATCTCTTCCATATCTTGTGATACAGATCAGTCGTCTTCAAGCACCAATGAGGACAAATTTAAGGGTATCAGAGACCTAGCACACCAAGCGAATAGAGGAAATGCTCTGTTAGGTCGCAAAAAGGAAGGGTTCTTGTTCGCAACTTCAAAGCCATCCAAAAGTTCCGGGTTTGAGGTTAAACATACCACTCAAGCATGGCACAAGTAAGGCGAGATATAAATATCAAAAATTTCCATTAGAGCCAACATATTTTTTTTTCTCTCTCTCTTTTAGATACTGGTGTGTTGTAAGCGGTGGGCAGTTTTACGAGTACACAAACTGGAAGAAGCAACTGGAGCCACATAACAACCCGATAGACTTGAGGTTCGCAAGCGTACGTGAAGCACGAAATTCAGAGAGACGATTCTGCTTTGAGATCATAACGCCAAAGATTCGGAGACTGTACCAAGCAACGTCACAGGAAGAGGCTGAACAATGGATGTCTACCGTACAAAATTCAATTGAAGGTGTGCTGAATGGCACAAGCAGCTCAACAAACTTTAAGGATACCTTTCTATCGCCTTCGACATCCACTCCCACGTCGACATCCAGTAGTAACAAGAGTCATGGTAGTGCCAAGAAAAAGCGATCCAGTCGTGCTCGTTCATTAAGCGTTGTACTAAGATCTGTAGCCCTTGAGAAGCAAGTTCATGATGATACAGGTAAATCTCTTGAGGTTCCTTCACAACCAACAGCGACAAGCCTTCGATCAAGGTGGTCTAGTTTTCATTTTGGCCAAACTAGGAAGCATCTATCTTTTTCCATCCATTCACAGGCAAGAAGTATCAAGACAAAATCATCAATGAACAGTATTAGTTCCAAGTATGACTCTATACCTACGGCAGAACTACTAAGCATGCTGAGAGAAGATGAATCAAATCACTCCTGCGCTGACTGTGGAGCCAAAGATCCGGATTGGTGCTCGCTAAATCTGGGCGTCTTATTGTGTATCGGTAAGGATTTTTTTCTCCTTTTAAAAAACTTGATTTATTCATCTCCTTTCTTTCTTATACAGAGTGTTCAGGAATTCACAGAAGCCTTGGCACACATATTTCAAAAGTACGATCGTTGAAGCTAGACAGGGCTTGCTACACTCCCGAAGTCGTACAGTTCTTGCGTTTGATGGGTAACGCGCAAGCAAACACTATTTGGGGTCATCAAACTGCTCGTGTATCCCCTACAGACAGTCACGAGGCAAAGCTGGCCTACATTCAAGCCAAGTACGTCGATCGTATGTTTGTTGACAAGGAGAATGAGTTGGCAAGGCTATTCTTCCAGGCAATCGATGAAGAGAGCATATCCAATGCTTCGATTGCACTACAGCTCTTCAATTTGGCAAGCTGTAAGGATGAATCGGATGAAGACGACGATGACGAAATTAAGGAAGAGACATCTTTAGAGTTAAGTCGCGGTATTGAAGACGATAAAATAAGCATCGTCATAGCATCAGCATAAACAGGGCATAAATAATCATTGGCATAAAATGGCATCTTTAGGCATAGTTAAGGCATTAGTCAAAGAAAGGGAACACATTGTATATTTACTAATAAAAAGAACCGACTAATTTCATTAAAGTCCAAAACGTTGCTTTACACTTTTTTTCAGTTTGACAATCCAATCTTGAATACGTTCTATAAAAACCACAAGACCACTTTAGGATTCGTTCTCTTTTCTTTTGTGTAAATTGACAACAATCTACAAGGAACAACAAACTTAATAATCACTCTCTTTGTTAAAACCACAACGCTTACTAATATAAATCATCATTATAGAATGAATGTATGCACTTCCGTTCTTATATTCATTTCTGCTTTTCAATGAAAAACATTAGCAATAAGTGTACAAGACGTATCTCGATTGACGCACAGTGGCGCATAAGCAAGGTTGGGTCACTCTCGCCAAAACTTTTTTTTCACTTTCAATAATTATACTGAACAAGTATCAGTTACCAAACGCTAAAAGTTGATGGATACTGACGAGGGGAGTAGACTCCTAAATGAGTTAAAGATATAGAAAACAAGCTTAGAGGAGATGGTTTCCTTTTGAAAAAGAAAAAGCTGTGTTATTTCTTCAACAGTCGTTTATTTAAATTAACATCAAGATAAAACATCAACTACAATTGCTTTATGACGTTCTTGTACCTGTTGTCACTTGAAAGTCTTGACGGCAATTCATGCATCGGTATTTAAATTATATGGCACTGTTTAACCTTCTGTTTCGCAGCAAAATTACTTTTTTTTTCTTTTTCGTTTAGCTGATCACCTATGGGAGTTCAAGGACTTTGGACACTCGTCGGACCAGCAGCAAGGCCAACACAGCTTGAGTCTTTGAGACAAAAAAGAATTGCAGTTGATGCATCGATCTGGATCCACCAATTTATGCGAACCATGCGTGACAGGCAAGGAAATGCTCTAAGAAATGGACACCTCTTGGGCTTCTTTCGAAGACTATGCAAGTTATTATTCTATGATATTAAACCTGTGTTTGTGTTTGATGGCGGAGCGCCAGTATTAAAACGAAATACTATAGTAAAATATAACAATCAGGCAAGGTAATATGATTCTTATTTTGTATTTTTATTTTTATTTTTAGAGAGAAAGAAGAAGACGAAGAGAAGGGATGAAGATAAACATGAAGGCCACCGCAAGAAAGATCTTGAGTGCTCAAGTTAAGTCAAGGGTTATAATGGAAGAAGAAAAAAAGTGGGTATTTGGTGATTTGATCAAACATCAATAGTAGTAGACTTAATCACGTTATTTAGACGAAGAGGAGAACAGACAACTAATGACGAAGAATATGTGTACTATGAACAACTTGAAAAATCAGCTGCAGTTGATGTTTTACGAAAGAATAGAAAACTAGATCAATATGAATTACCAGAGATAAATCAAAACCAGATCCATCCTGATAAAGTAGATCCTCGTTTAGCAACAGCACAAGAAATTAAGGAATTTGTTGAAGAATATATGCCTTCAGATATGGACATTGACTCAGAAACATTCAAGTCGTTACCACCTGAGATACAGTATGAGATCATTCAAGATTTGAAGCTTAAATCACGTCAAACATCTTGGGCAAGACTAGATCAAATGGTTAGAAATTCTAAAACTGCGCTTGATTTTTCAAAGCAGCAGATCAAATTGCTAAAACATCGAAATGAAATGACACAAAGAGTGATACAGATGAACACTGTTGCTGGGGGGACGGTTGCCTCTGAGCCTGCCCGTGTAGCCGGTGAGAGAGGTAGAGAATACATCTTGTACAAGAATGAGAATATAGAACAAGGCTTGGGGTGGAAACTTCCTGGCCTCTCTGCTGCAAATCCTGTCTATATTGATCCTGTACAACCTCCTACGGGTACTACAGAAGACGTTGAGAGGTAAGAAAGTGAGGAACGAGGCTGATAAAGTACTAAATGTATACAGCAACTCAACAGAGAAAAAAGATCAAGTTGATAAAGTAAAGGAAGCTGTGGCAAACAATCCAAAGCTTGCTGCTTTATTGAATGGGATTCTTAGTGACGAAGAAGAAGACCAGGAAAAAGATAAAGGACAGACAGACGAAGGACCCTTTACCTCTGTAATTTCAGAAGATGAAGACGAGACATTGTTTATAGATTATAGCAAACCAAACGAAAACAAAAGAGATCATTTGCTGAATGATATGAACGCTTATGCAGATGACGAGGCTATAGATCAGGTCATTTCAAGGATTTATGCTCAGGATACTCGGGAATTAAACAAGGCAGCAAAAAAGGAACAAGATGATTCTGCATTATCACTTGGGCCCGATGATTTCCTAAACCTTTGGATTTCTAGAGTTCCTGATGCATTTTTGTACTTGTATTCGTTTAATGACGAGTACAAAAGGGTTCTTAGATCAGCCATATTTGATAGTGACATTCCAACACTACAGAATCAGCTCATGTCCATACGTAAACAGTTTGGAAAAACGCGTGAAGGGGATGAACTTGCTTTAGAGTCGTTGCAGTTTCAGGAATCATTTTTAGAGAACGTGATTCAGTGGAAGCAAAACAACCGACAACAGCAGGATACTGCTGCAAGAGAGCAACTGCCATCAAAGACTGAAAACGATTTGGTTGAACCGTCTTTTGAAGATAATATCATACAAGACACGTCTATACTTGATGATGACGATGACGAGATTATTCAATTTGTTGAAGCTGGATCTAGCCAAAAGTTAGAAACTGATGATAAACCATCACAAAGTGTCACTCCTTTGAGAGAACCTGTATATATTAATGTATCACAGTCATTACTGTATACAAAACCAGATGAGAAATCTGGTGTAAATAAGCTAAGCGAAAATGAAGACAATCGGAAACAAGAAAAGGATACACAAGCTAGTAAAAACACCTCGTCGCTGGAAAAGATTAGCCATGATGGGCATATTGAGAACAACGAGGACGAGGATGATAATGAAAGCATATCAATAGAATATGAAGAAGTTATACCCATACATACTTTTGACAATCTAAATAATTCAAAAGAGAAAGAAGCTGATGATGAATCTCAAAGAAGTGATAAGGTTGAAAATGAAGCTGTAGCAGCAACAGTAGCGACTAATGGCCAAGGCTACGATTCAGAAGAAGAATTGGATGATAATGTACAAGGGGAAGATGATGAGTATGCTCGCTTCATCTCTAATATTGCATCAAGGAATATAGAAGACGTAAAAAGAGAGTTATATGAAGACATGAAGGACTTGAATGCTCGACAGAGAAAAGAAAAGGGAAATACAGATGATATAACAGACCAAATGATTCAAGATATACAAGAGCTTTTAAAACTGTTTGGTATTCCTTATATTGTCTCGCCTATGGAGGCTGAAGCACAGTGTGCCGAATTGGAGCGTCTTAACCTGATTGAAGGAACGATCACAGATGACTCTGATGTCTTTTTGTTTGGAGCAACACGTGTATATAAAAATATGTTCAATCAACAACGCTTTGTAGAATTCTACAAAAGTCAAGATATTGAAAGAGAAATGATGCTGAGCAGAACAAAGCTAATTCAACTTGCTTATTTGTTGGGCAGTGATTATACAGAAGGAATTCCCGGGGTTGGTCCTGTTGCGGCTATGGAAATTCTCTCAGAGTTTTCATCTGTTGATGATGAGGATGAGTCAGTAGAAACTCCTTTAATACGGTTTAAGGACTGGTATAATAGTGGTCAGGATACCACAGATTTTCAAAAGAAGTTTGTAAGATCCCTTGATTATCAAAAATACCGTTTGCTTACTATATACATAATAGAGAAAAGGGCACAAGGATTTGGAAATACCAGCTGACTTTCCTAATCCGTTGGTCAAGGAAGCATATCTTCATCCTACTGTAGACAACTCCAAGCAGCAATTCAAATGGGGACAACCTCAGCTTGATTCCTTAAGAGTCTTCTTGATGGAGGCATTTGGCTGGCCAGAAGAAAAGGCGGATCAAGTACTATTACCTGTACTTCAAGAAATGAACAAAAGAACTGTAAGTTATTAGACAATGATTGATCCTCTCTTTTTCTAATTGATTTGCTCTAGGCTGTTGGTGAACAATCAACTATCAATAGTTTCTTTAGTCCAACCACAGGCCCTGTGAAAGATATAACTGGATCTAAACATTCAAGCAAACGAGTACAGAATATTGTGGAGAAATGGCGAAAACAAAAGAGAGCTAAACACTAGAATAAATAGATTGTTTTAAAACCTTGTCTTTTTTTAAAATCATGAGTTTGACGTGGCGTACGCGCGGAGTGCTGTTATTTACAGTTCAGAAGACTCTTTTTTTTTCTTATTTTCAATAATGTCAAATCAAGAACAAGTACAATTTGCACTCGATCCAGAATACTCAGGTTTAAGCAATGTTGAGGATAGTAAAAAGCCCTTCAGAGGTCTAAGATGTCGCAAATGTAGACGTTTGCTTGTTGGAGCTGAACATGTTATTGATCATGAACCCGGAAAGGGTCAAATGTCATTCTCATACCATAAACGTAATGCAGACATTTCCGCAACAACAACTGCAACAGCCACAACAACAGATACTGAACCATTAGAGGCAAATAAGGCACTGAATCCTCTTCTTGCCGCACTGGCTGCCAAAAACAATACCTGCTCCTCTTACTTTATCGAACCTATGCAGTGGATGGAAGGCTTTGTTGAAGACGTACAGGGTCGTATTGACTGTCCAAAATGTCGATGTAAAATTGGCAACTATAACTGGTCTGGAGATCAATGCTCCTGTGGACGATGGATTACGCCTACGTTTATGCTTCATCGTAATAAAGTAGATGAGATAAAGAGGATCGCTTTCGGAAAATAGAAACAGGATTTTCTTTTTCCCCTACTTTTCCCCACAATTAAAAAGATTAGATAATGTGAATTCTGTCATTGTCCATTTTACGCGCCTTGTCTTTTTTCTTTTTCTTTTTTCTCTTTTGTATTAAATGAAGACATATACAAAAGAGGAAGTGGCAAAACATAATAAAGTGGATGACTTGTGGGTCATCATTGATGGCAAAGTTTTTGATCTAACAAAATTTGTGAATGAACATCCGGGAGGAAAGAAGGTGCTGCTGAAAAAGGCAGGAAAGGATGCTAGTAAAGAGTTCAAGACGTTCCATAATGAATCTATCATGCAGCGTATTGGTCAGCCTATGCAGATTGGTGTTCTCGGCACAGATGTTCATCAATCACCGTCACAGCAATCAGAATCCAAAGATCAAGCTGACATAACCCAACGGTTTGGAGAAAACATTCCTTACAGCGATCCAACTTGGTATCAGGATTGGAATAGGTAATATTGGTATTTTATCAACGTGTTTATTTATTACTCACAACTGCCAGTCCATACTATCAGGAATCCCATATTCGCCTAAGAAAAGTCATGCGAGAATGGGTTGATAAGGAACTGACTCCTCATTGCCATGAATGGAGCGAAGCAAAAGAATTTCCTCGTTCTGTCTTGAAGCGAGCTGCAGAGGTAGGTTTTCTTTCTGCTCTGCCAAATGGTGCAAATAAGTACCCTGAGTTACTACCCTATGGCTTTCCTGCAGGCATACCTGCTTCAGAATTTGATATATTTCACGAGTTTATTTGTGTTGACGAACTAGCTCGTGCCGGTTCTGGTGGCCTCATCTGGTACCTGGAAGGCGGCCTTGCCATTGCTCTTCCTCCCATCATTAACTTTGCTAGCGATGAAATCAGAAACCGCGTTGTACCTGAATGCTTATCTGGAGATAAAGTGATCTCCTTGTGTATCACAGAACCTTCGGCAGGATCTGATGTAGCCAATCTAACAACCACAGCCAAAGATATGGGAGACCACTTTCTGGTCAACGGAGAGAAGAAATGGATCACGCAAGGCTTGTTTGCTGACTATTATACGGTAGCCTGTCGAACGGGTGGGCCTGGTATGGGAGGCATTTCATTATTGCTAATTGAAAGAAGCATGCCTGGAGTCAGCGCGAGAAAGATGGATTGCCAGGGTATGTGGGGGTCAGGCACTTCCTACATTACTTTTGAAGATGTAAGATTCTTTGCTTTTTAATAACACACATGTAACTGTCTTTATTATAGGTCAAAGTGCCCAAGGCAAATCTTATCGGACAGCTTAACCAAGGATTCAAATATATCATGCATAATTTCAATCATGAGCGACTTGGTATTGTCATGCAAGCTAGCCGTCTGTCCCGTGTGTGTATTGAAGAAGCATTCAAGGTACTACTTGAAAATATAGGCAATGTGATGTTTCTTACACTTTGATTCATAGTATGCTTTAAAACGCAAGACATTCGGACAACGGCTTATTGATCATGCCGTGATCCGTAATAAGCTCGGACATATGATCCGTCAATGTGAAGCAACGCACGCATGGCTCGAGTCGATTCTTTATCAAGTCAAGACATTACCTGAATCTAGCCAGCCTTCACTGCTAGGTGGGCCCATCGCGCTTCTTAAAGCTCAAAGTACACAGACATTTGAATATTGTGCAAGAGAAGCGTCTCAGATCTTTGGTGGTCTCGCATATACTCGAGGTGGTCAAGCTGAAAAAGTAGAACGATTGTACCGTGAAGTACGTGCGTATGCTATACCTGGTGGCTCAGAAGAGATTATGCTTGATTTGGGTGTTCGCCAAGCTATGAAAAAATGTGCTCACTTGTAAAAATAAAGCATTTTCTTTTTATAAAAAAGCGTAGTCTTTAATTTTCCCAGCAGAAATAAAATCGATTGGGTAAACATGTCGCAGAAAAATCGAGGAGCGGGGGGATGGACAGGTAAAATTTCTTTTTTTTTTCTTGTCAATAAAAATGGCACAGCAAGCAAAACAAGCAGCACAGAAATTAGGAGGCATGTTCCCCGGTGGTTCTGGTAAGGGCATTGGCTCTGCCGCTGGTGCCTTGGTCGTTTTGGGAGCTTTGGGTTATGGTGTGAATGCTTCTCTTTTCAACGGTACAAAAATAATACCCTTGTTGAAACTACAAGACTAATGATCTTTTAGTTGACGGTGGTCACCGAGCTATCAAATACACCCGTCTCTTTGGTGTTCAAGATAATATTTACAACGAAGGAACTCACTTTATGATTCCTTGGTTTGAAACACCCATCATTTACGATGTTCGTGCAAAGCCTCGTAATGTTGCTTCTTTGACAGGCACTAAAGGTATTACATAGATTGCATATATAGCCACATGTCATACTAAGCTGGTGAATAGATTTACAAATGGTCAACATTACTTGTCGTGTACTTTCAAAACCTCGTGTTGATCAACTTGCCACCGTTTACCGTACATTAGGCCAAGATTACGATGAACGTATTTTACCTTCTATCGTCAATGAAGTGCTCAAGTCAGTTGTAGCACAATTCACTGCCTCACAATTGATTACTCAACGTGAACGTGTGTCAAGATTGGTTCGTGAAAACCTCGTTCGTCGTGCACTTCGATTCAACATTATTTTGGATGATGTCTCTATTACTCACGTTGGATTCTCACCTGTTTTCGAAAGCGCCGTCGAAGCCAAGCAAATTGCTCAACAAGAAGCTCAACGTGCAGCTTTCATTGTAGATAAAGCAAGACAAGAAAAGCAATCCGTCATTGTTCGTGCTCAAGGTGAGGCCAAGTCAGCTGAATTGATTGGTGAGGCGATCAAGAACAAGCCTGGCTTCCTTGAGTTGAAGCGTATTGAAGCAGCTCGTGAAATTGCCAGCATCATCTCTAGATCTGGAAATAAGGTCATGCTTGACGCTGATACTTTGCTCTTGAACATCAATTCACCTAAGCAAGCTTAATGATTTAGACAATGAAAATAAAAAAAAAAAGGAAAAGGATAGAGAACGCCAAGTTTTTTATGCCGGTGAACACTATGATTGCATAAAGTTCTGTTAATACCATGACAGTATTTGTAGTTTTGCCAATTTTTCATAAAGGAGAAAAGGAGGAGGTCATTGTTACTAGGTTACAAGCACAACCCTAACAACGTAGTTCAAAATGGGGTAATTACGTTGCCTAGAATACCTATTGATGAGTCATATGATGGTTCATAACACAGTGGCACAGTGAATCATTTCTTGCATAAAGTGTGCCCAAAGAGCTGGTACCAGCGAGATTTGGATTCGCTTTCTCCAACGAAACTTTAGGCAGTTAACTTTATTTTTCATGTCTTAAGCACGGAGGGTTACTCGCCTTTACGAAAAGAAAGAAGAGTTTAGATCCAAAAGTCAATCTGTTACATAACTTCAATTTGAAAATGATAAAGCAAGACGACAAGTGAACAAGAAGTGATCGTATGATAGCTTTGCCTTTTTCTCCTGTTTTACAAATTGCAGATCGGACTTTTTTGTTTAGGTGTTGTGATCAACCTTAAAATACACTTTCGGCTCATTCCCTTGTTGCTACAAGTCCTCTCACTCTTTTTTCATTTATCCTAATAAAGAACACCGTACCCAATTACTATACTGTTGAATGTGTAACCAAGTACACGATTGGCACGTATCACATCAAAATTTGTCACGCTCGGAATCATAGATTCCATATGTACCCCATTCCGCACCTCCTTAATTTAGTTATTTGTTATTTATATGCCGAGAAAGGGTAATCGCTAAAGAGCAAAGTGGTTAGAAAGTTAAAGACAATACATAAAATAACAACAACAATAACAACAATACCAACAATAGCATCAATAAAGATATATAATCCTTCTTCTTTCTTTTCCCCTTTGTTTTCTTCTCATTCATTGAACTGACAGATTGCTGCTGTGGTGTAACTTTCGCTAGTTCCGATGGAGAGGATAATGACTATCTATAAATTACCTCCCTTTCTCTTTCTTACTCACGCACACACGTATATATAGCACATATATATCTTTGCTCTTCTCTTTTTTCTTTTCTCTTCTTTTTTTTTTCCCGCTGTTCTGTAAAATATACATACATTATATATATATACATACTCTCTTCCTAAATATATATCGTACATAAATGAATTCAAGAACATCATCAACAATAGCCATTCGATCAAGAAATGCCAAAAAAAGAGGTCCATGTAGTATAGAGCAAGCTAAAGTGGATACAAGTAGCCAAAACTATTATCCATTAGGACCTATTCACATCGTGCCTTCCTGGAACCCAATCAACAAGAAAGAAAAACCGCCTTACTCATACGCGACAATCATTGGCCATGCTATCCTGAGCAGCAAGGAACGAAAACTGACACTGAACGAGATCTACCAATGGATAATAGAGCATTATCCGTATTATACCAATAGCAACTTAGGCTGGCAAGTAAGTATTTCATTATCACACTACCAAATTGCCACAGAAGTAGTTAAAAAATATCTAGAATTCGGTTAGACACAATTTATCCTTGCATAAAGCATTTGTTAAAATTCAGCGAGAAACCTCTGACCCTGGCCAATCTCGAAAAGGATGTTATTGGACTATTCAGCCAGGAAAAGAGCAAGCCTTTATAGATAATCTTGAAGCGCCTACGACCAAGAGAAGCGGTAGACGTCGATCGAGCCAATTATCTGCAGGTACGCCTTACCCTGAAACAACTTCGGATACTGCGCAATGCACAAGTAGTAATAGCAGTGTCTATACCACCACATCATCATCATCATCCTCACTATATGATTATGAATATTATTATAGCAGCTATTATTATACTCATTCGCATCACCAATCACAACAATATCAACCACAGCAATATCAACCACAGCAATATCAATCACAACAGTACATACAGCAACCGAGCTTGCACGAAATTTATAAACCCAATTATCCACTCTTATTTACTGGGTCAACAGCGGCTACACAATATCCAATGTTTTATGGCAGTACACTCATGTTTAACTAAGCTACTGAAACAATCTATGTATATTCTTCTTTACATATGTGTGGTATCATTGAAAACACAAAAATAAATTATGATATATGAATGAGTTTATGATCATCATTGGTGACTATACGAAAGCGTAGAATCATCTTTTAGGAATCAGGCCTTACTTCGGGCGGATAGGCACTGTATACAGATGTTCTTGATGTAACTAAGGCAAATCACCATGTAACATTAAACCGCGTTTTCTGTTCTCTTTCTTTTTTGCTTGTGTTTTTCTCCCTAAAGACGTTATACTCATTATTCAGAAGGCTTATAATCATAGCGATGATAGCTTTATCCTTTTGCAACTGTGCCAACTGAAGAGTTGTTTAACAGGAGGTGCTTCTTTCTTTTGATCTATAAATACATAGACAAGGGGAGAATATATCCAGAATAGAAATATTAAAACATTACAAAATTTTAATGTTGCTACTCCCCCCTCTCTCTTTTGTACTCTTGAGCGAAATTCCAGTTGTCAAACGTAGATGCTAGCCTCCCCTGTAGACTATATAAAAAACCTTGTATAACACACATGTTTTCTCTTAGTCGTACATTTCTTTCGCTGAGTGCGGATGGGCCCCCTTCCGTAAATCAAAATTTACCACTAAAAATAACTTTAGGAAAGTGGCTTACCTAGAATAGACCGTGTGTATGTCACGGCCGGATGCGCTGCAAAGGGAAGGGGGTGTTACACTTTAGGATCCAGGCACCGTTCAATGTATTGTAGAACGATGCGTCTTTATAGATTGATGTTCTGATTGACAACCTATCAAAATAAAATGATTTTCCCCCTTTTTCTGAATCAAGCGTATCTGTAAGACCTGAGAAGACTATGACTGATGGTGTAACTGTGTTGATAGACCAACTCTATTTTGAATATGTAAATCCTGAAACAGCGTCGAACGAGAAAAGAATGAAAAAAACACCTAAAAGTTTGCATCAACAACGTATGTACTGTTGCTGATTTTTTTTCATCTGTAAGTTGGTTATGTGTGGTATGATACATTGATACATTCATTGATGCTTTTTTATGTAATGGTAAGTTAATGGCATTCACGCAGCAAATTTGCTGCGTATTTATCGTGACCTAAGCCCAAATGCAAGACCTTGTCTCATAGTCAGACACTGTAAGTTTCTGATAGCTTTCATTCTGTTAGATCTTATTAATGTTTACATTGGCTTGTCTTTTTTTTTTTTTTCATGTCCCAATAGCGGTAATAATCACTCTGCTATTTGCCATCACTCCTGTATGATTCATTCAATTTGATCAATATAATGCTTATTTCACACAAAACAGAAGCTTTTAAAGGGCATGTTGTTATTATGCCAATTCACTTTATTTGTTTTTTTACATGATTTTAACAATTCGCATATAAATCTTGTAGAGTTCTTTGTATTGACAGCTAATTTATTTTCCAAATATACATTCATGATTATTATGATTATTATTATTATATTGTTACTACTTTATTCTACATCCATATCAGAGTCTTGACCTGAGCTGTGATGACCACCATTATTTGACGCATATTCAAAGTGTTGACCATGTTCTGCTTGCTGTCTAGCATTCTTTAAACGGACGCTTTTACTTAAAAGCTTTGATCGAAGCTCTTGCAAGTTGAGATGGGATCGACGGATGAAGGCGGGTACAGGTATATGTCGATAATCCACAGTATCTCTTTGCCAACTGATGAGTTCTCTCCAGTCTAGGTCTTTACTTAATATATTTGATTCAAATTTATGTGAAATCATTTTCTGTGCACTTATATCTACAACACGTTCGTTCTACATATAAAAGGATAAGTGAGTGTTGTAGATGATAGTCATATGTTTTACCAAAGCGGCCAAGCGCTGTTCCTTCTCTCTTTCTTTTCTTTTTGCCATCTGCTTCAGGAATTCTCTCTTCTTTGCTAATTGTTCTTCATGCCTTAATCGATCTCTTTCCCTTCGTGCTCTCTCCTCTCTCTCTCGTCTTTCTTGCTCTTCTCGTAACTTTACAAGATTCAGTATACTTTTTTTTTTTTGTGATTGTTTACTCTATTACCTGTTGCTGCCTTAATCGCTTTTCGTCATTGATTTTATTGTATAATTCACCAATGTCAAACATCGATGGTTTTGGTTGTTCAGGAGGCCTTGAGAGAGAAGCCCTTCGTTCGCTTGGCACAGTATTGCTTTTTATGTTTACAGGTTTGTTATTACTATTTGTAGATTTATAGGATTGCTGCTGCTGAAGAGCATGTTGTTTTGCCTGTGCTACCCACTTGTCGTGATTTTGTAACACTAGAGCCGGTCTTTGTTCTTTCTTCTCCAGCGGTGAAGGAGGTTGCTGATCCAGTGCTAGTTTGGGTGCAGCTGTGGGTGGTTCTTTAGATAAAGCTAATCCAGGTATTTTCACGGTAGATTTATGTGGCGCTGAAGTTGATGGTGTTGATGTAGGCTAATGAATAGAAATATAAAGACTGTAACTAGGCTTATATAGAATGGAGCCTACCTTTGCCTCTTCTGGTTTCTTTACATTTAATTTTATCCTCAAGACGTTTCTTCCATCTATATATGGTAAGTATATACAAGATTGCACATACACATCTTGCATTTACCGTTTGATGCAGCTGCTGCTTGAGATGAAGGTTGAGGTGTTGCTTGTGTTCCTGTCTGTGCCGTTGTTGTTTTACTGGCATTGATTGATTGTGTTACAGGCTTGGTTACTGTAGATGTAGTGTGATTGTTGTCAGATTTTAAATGCAAATCATCTTGTGTAGTGGGTGGCGTGATCATAAGTTCTTTAATAAAACAATGAGTATTTTTAAGGTCGTTTTGATAAAGACAAACCTTGGTGTTGATCTACACGTTGTTTCTTGACAGATCTTTCTTTTGATTTTCCATGAAGTTTACTCCAAAATTTATCAAATGCTGATTCAAATTTCTTGCCTAATAAATGAACTTCATGCTGTGGTGGATTGTATAAATAACAGTTTTCAAACATGAGCTTAAAGTCATCATGGAGTTCATCTTCGCTATTATATACAAGTTCATTAAACTTTCTTTCAATTGTTGACAGATCCATCGGACGTTTGATGATATCATAATAATCTGTAGCTCCCCAAGCATCTGCGTCCACAGGTCTTTCAAATGGCCAGATGAGGTGAGCATATTTTGGCTTTTTGAATTCTTTAACAACTGATTCACAGTGTTTGTATTCCTCGTCTGGCATGGCTGTAGCTGTTACTTTCTCTTTTTTATCTGTTGCCTATAAAAATAACGAAATGATAAATAAAGCCTTGTCTCATTTTCTTTTCTCTTACAGGTGAAGCTCTTAGTTTTGGTAATTGCTTTTTAAATAGTTTTTCAAGCTCTCTTGCTTGATCACAAACTGGATCAGTTGGATTATTGTACAAGAAGCAATTATAAAACATGAGTTCAACATCAGCAATAAATTCTTCCTTTGACTTGTATTCATCCATTTTCTTTTCAATCGTACTTAAATCCATTGGATGTTTAATGATATCAAAATAATCAGGTATATTGTAAAGTACAGGATCTACAGGCTGCTGAAAGGGAAATGAGCAGGGGTGTTTCCATAATTTGTTGAGTGTTTCTGAACATAAACGTCTGTCTTGAAGTGACATGCGTTCACTAAACGGATAATTAATAAAGAAACACGTATAAATACCCTTTCTTATTACAGGCTCTTTTTCTCTCTTTCATTCTCAGAAGGGTGTTGATTAGTTGTGGTCTCTTCATCTTCAGTAACAATACTAGCAAATGGTCTCTTTTGAGCAATACTGGATATCATGAATGGGTGTATATTTAGGAGAATATGAAAAAAGAGAGAGAGAGAATGAAAAAAAAATCTTGCACCGGAGAGCAAAATTTACGTCATCAGAAATTTAAATTTCCGGCTGATATTTTGACATTCTCTTTCTTTTCACCCACACGATTAAACAAATATTTTATTAAAGAAATAAAGAAAATAAAATACCACCATGGGCGCATTGGAACAATATAATTTCGCCCCGTCTGGGTCAGATTAAAAAAGTACATGTAAGCTAAGAAATTTTTTGAGATCAAAAGGAAAAAAGAAGGAAAGAAGCGAAGGAAACCAAGTAAGAAGGGAACGGAACAAGGATTAGGTCGAAAGATGTTGAGAGGAGAGAGGGAGAGGTGGAAGCCAATGGAGGAACTTTCGCCCTAAGTCAAATGGTGAAGGTGGCATATTTTGTCTGTGACATAGTTGATCAAATTCATAAAGAATGGTGCATATAAGTGGCCAACGAAAGAACCAGGAAGAAGCATGAGAGAGGGAACGTAGTTTTTGAGTCAGTAGTAGGTTTAAAAGGAAGGACAGGGTGTTTGTAACAGTGCGTGGTATTTGGAGGCGAGCATGCATATTTAGACAGTGAACGGAACAGACCTTCGTGAAACAGTTGGTTTGGATGCTTTTCACCCATACACTATCCACAATAATAGCTGTGAATCAAATCCAAATGCAAATACCTTTGATCATGAATCAAAAAAAAAAAAACGCTTACAATATTTATAATGCTTATGTGTAAAGAAATACCAAGTTTATTAATGGTAAAATATTTACAAGTTTACCATGTTTAAACACTTTGCGAAAAACTTCTGGGAATATCGGACTCATCCTGTACAATTTTTGTAATTTTTTGCTGCTTCTTCAATACGGTCAGCTATAATTTCGCTCTTTGCTAAAGGCGTCTTGCGTACTTCTTGCTTAATTTTTGCTCAGCATCCCTCAATGGGATTCAGCATTGGAGAATAAGGGGGCAAGAAGAGGGGAGTGTGACCATACTCATGGATTGCTCGGAGGGCGTCAGATGTCTTGTGAATTGTAGCGTTGTCCATCACAGTATACATATTTTCTAGCCCTAATCTATTCAGTACTATCGCTATTTCATCAATAAACAGTAAAAATTTATGGATGATCAGTATACTTTTTGACATTCAGTGAGTTAGTGAGATTTTGTTTACACCTTTTGCCAAAATGATATCGCAAGAAAAAAAACAGTGTCGTATGTTTTTAGAAAAGATCGTCAAGACGAGAGCATCTTTATTCTTGATACACTTTATATTTTATCCAGTTATGAATTACAACCGAATCTGAAGTGTATGAAAGCTCAATATGATTACTCTAACAAAAATTACCTTTATTCTTGCTTAAACTTGTTTTTGTTTCAAAGACATATCCATAGTGTTTTATTTTCGATATTATATTGTTTATACAGTGCTTTTTATGTGGAATCCACTTTTTTAGGGCCAAGATAATTCAATTTCTTCTGACTACTGGCCTATATTACTTGTTTTTTAGATCAACTCACGTTAAATTATGTTTAGCTTTGGCAAACTTTGTTTTAGCATTAAATACAGAAGCTTTATTTTTCAATTCTTAATACAAAGTAAACTCTCTTGGCTTCAAAGCAAAACGCTTCTAATAACAGGAGTAACCACGTGAAGGTGGAGATTATTCTACTCCCAAAAAAAAAAAGCCGTCATCTCAAACATCTATTCAATTGCCACGGATCTACGTTCCAAGAAGACGACATTCCCTGAGCGATTTACGCTCATAGGCAACGACTACCAAAAAAAAAAGTAAAATGTAGGAAAAAGGGCAAGAATAACAATAATAGAAAAAAGCTAGAGCAAAAAAAAAAAGAAAAACGGAAAGGAAAAAAAAAAGATTGAAATTACATCGGGACTGCTTTTGAAGATTTTATGCTATCTTGAGATATTACGCGGTAGTTTACTATAGAAATTGAAGGACTTGCGGGTAATAGTCAGACACGAGTGTAAGTACCAACGAGGAGTTGATAAGTTGTTAGATTTAAAGATTTCAAAATGGCAATATGAGAAAACACTAGAGAACTGTGCCAACCAGGCAATAACCAAAAGAACAAAACTTAGACCGTGAAAGATCAAGTTACTATTCTTTATTCATTTCAATTGTTCTTTTATACATTCATGAAATTAAACTAAATTATCAATTGATATCAACTACAACGTAAAAGGAGTGAAATGATGTAAAATGAATATTAATGCAGGTAAACTAAATCTTGTGGCAGGGAAAGACAACCATAGTCGACTAAATTAGCGTCAAACATCATCAGGGGCGTAACTAGAACAAAGATGGTAAAGTAATAGAAGCATAAAATAAGAATACCTTGAAGCTGTTGTAGCTCCACCGGGACTTCACTGAAATCAGACCCAGATTTCTTACTCACGTCACCGACTCGCTACCGACACCCAGGTCACCAACAGACTTCTTCACATTTCTTCACATGTTCACATTACTTTCACCATCTCATTCAGCCATGTGCAAGGTTGATCGGGCCACCAAGGAAAATAGTGGGGGCCTTCACCCCTTAAAAGAAGAATAGTTTAACACTATTTAGAGTATGTCTTGACTATTAGGATCAGCCATAAAAAGGAAGTTATTTCCGGCCACACAATTCGAGTTTATCGCCAAAACCCACTAGAGTATTCTCAATCTCTTTGGAAACAAAATATCAGGCAAAATATCTTCAATATGTCTACCTCCGAAATCGATGTAGATCCACGTTTTAAATATGGTAAGTATCTTCTATTGTCTAACCATCGATTCTAACTATACTATAGAAAACATGTCCGCAGTATTTGCTTTGCAGTCAGCAGACAAGGCTGTTTCTGTCAACGCAATTGTTCAGCAAATGACTCATTTTATAGTGAGCAGTTACAATAACGTGTCATTCTTCGTTTACAAGGCTGATTGGATCAAAAGAATCATTACCACTTTGCAATTAACTGACACAGCGTTTGTAAATTTATTCTTTTTAAATCAAAGTATCGTTGCCTTGCGTTAATTATTTTCTTTAGTCAGGAAGTAAAGTTAATTTCGAGAAAATTTTCTGCTACATTCAAGATAAAGCATTGGATATAGAAAATAATTTATTACTCGGAGCCAACGATTTGGTCACTGACAAATCACCAGCCAACGACATTCTCATTCACATCCTCAACCACCGCTTCATCATCAATTGATAGTAAACAAACGAAGCTTGATGATGTGGATAAAGTCAAAATAAGAAAACTATACAGTAATATGAATGAAGAAAAGATGTGGAAGCTTAAAACAGGGACATTTGTAGAGAAACAAATGGAACGTTTCGCCTTAACGTGCAACTTCGAGCAGTGAGTCTTTTTTTAGGTTGTCAGCTTGGTCAACAGAGACCACTTAACTCACGTGTAATTATAACGAATTATCTCGTGTCAAAGGAAATTTCACTGGGCAGTCTTACAGGTAGTGCCTAGAAGAAGAAGCGTCTAGCATTAGCCTATTTTATGGTGCATGTAATGTTGGCTAATAATGAATTGAAATCTTTAATAAAAACGGACGAATCTAGGAAATCCTCAAACACTGCAGACACTGTAAACTGTATCTGTCGCTCATATCGGCAGGCGAAATCAATTGGTAATATGCTTCCAATATTAAATCTCGAGGATCTTGTTAGCTTGAGTTTACCAGTACTATGATCCACATCAAACACACAATTCCTTAATTCGATCATCATTATGTAAGCCACAGATGCAAATTGGGATACGCAGTTAGAAGTTTTGATCATTGTGTCATCTAGTTTCTGTTTGATAATATATTTTGCTTCAGCTGGTATATCTTTTCGAATAATCTTGTTTATAGATGAAGGACAAGTTCGATAGTCCTTTTGAATGTGCGCATCATCGCTAGCAGTGATTTTCGCAAAGGGAATTTAATCCATATAAGTATCAGCAAGTGTAGGGTTATTAAGAAGATTCTTCACAGTATGACCAAAGCTCACACCAACAAAGTCAACCCATAATGCTACATTCTTTTTTGGCATTTTTTTTCCAAGTAGTCTTTTATTTCCTCTGGAGCACATTTTGCATGCTTTTTAGCATGTAAAAATTTTGATTCAAGTCTTTCCAGAGATGGTATGTTTGCAATACAAGGGATAATCTTTATAATAGGATGATGATTCATAGAATTTCTGGCGAGGGTATATGTATTTCTTGATCGCTTTTGGTCGTTTCTGTATTTGAGTTTTATAATAGAATTAGATTAAGTGAAAGTACGATGAGACTGTGTGTATCTTTATTCAAAATAAAGTAGAGAGAAAAAAGAGATCTATTTTTCACTTTGCGGCTCTAAGCACATCGCAGTTTTAAACATTCAATATTGACTACGCATAAAAATGTCTTTCTTTTTCTTCTTTATAAAAATGAATAGAAAGCGAATTGATCTAGAGCAAAAACTATATAGAACACAGCAAACCATTCATAAACCTGATTCTTATGGAATCGAAAGACGTAAAGTAAACAAGATCAAGAATGAATTGATAAACAGTCATAATAATAAAGAGGATGATGATGACTTTGATAATGACATTGTCGCTACACAAATCGAATCCGACAGTATAAATGCAGCCAACTATTTGATTCGGTTGAATAATACGGGGATACCTATTTGTTTTGTACATCAGATTTACAGCATATTGCCTAATCCGACCACGATTGATAATGAATTGGTATGAATAAGAGAAGAGGTATCAATATTTTATATTAAAAATTGCATAGCAAGAAGCTATTCTATCAGGAAAATGGAGAAAATTTCATATCATTGGTTCAGTAGAAGATGAATATGTGATGATGAAAGTACAAGATTATTGTAAGATGATTGAGGAAATAAAAAGTGAAGAGAAGGATGTGATATGTATGTATGGATGATTACTATAAATAGATGTCTTAATGAATATGTATAAAAATAGCCAAGTACATGTCAATAATACAAGATGAGCGATATTTTAGCCAAGTGACAATATCCACGCATGGTTTGAATGAATTTGGTTTGAATGATTTAGGAATCAAGTATATAAATTAATACGCATGTGTGTATATTTATATAATATGTTTATAGAGAACTGGTGAACAATGGATTATTAATACCTCATTTACAAGTGAATCTATATTGGTTCTCAATAAGAAAACAAGGATACTTTATGTCCAATATCACACATGGTAGAACAGAAATATTGAGAATGATATCGAAAAGACCAACAAAAGATATAATGGAAACTGTAAACAGATATGATACATCATTAGCGTGTTTATTCATTCTCTCTTTTTGTTAGTTGTTGAAAGCAAAAAAGCTGCATAAAACCATATTAAACATGGACTTTCTGATACATGATTTAGTTGGAAGTGGAAGAGTCGAAAGGTTGAGGATTACATAAATTTACAATGATAATAACATAAAATAGATATTCAATAGGTACAATGGGTAACATGCTGAAGATGACAAGTAAAGGACGATTGCTATAATTGATATCTTAATTGACTTTGCTTACCCCAAATAAACTGATCGTTTCTTTTGTGTAAGCACTTGGGAAATGCTACTGCACAGTTGGATTTATTAGCTGCTGCTATTATCCTAAGTTGATTCGGATTTGATCGTTTATTTCTTATATAACTGTGGGTTGAATAAATGATTGGGCATGTATCATCACTCGTCGTTCGATGTTCTATCCATTGTTGTTGTTTATAACTATTTACTGGTAACTTGGCTGGTTTGGCTATTGACCCTGCTGATGTAGTAGTAGTAGTAGTTGTTGTTGTTGTAGTGTCAGTTTTTGATAGAGTGTTCTTTTTCTTTATCAATTTATGTAATGATTTAAGCGAGATTCTACTTTTATTATCATTTAAAAGTGGATTATTTATAAAAAACAATCTCATTTGTGATTTAAAGAAGGAAAGAAAAGAAGAGAAAGGTTATGTGCTTTTTATAGAAATAAACTTGTTTGTTTATATATTGACATGTCTTTAAAAATTTCTCGAGGTTCTACATATAAAAAAAAAACAAGGTTCAGGAGAAATGCATATTAATTTGTAACATCTTATTACCTTACTCCTATGATTCTCCATATTGAACCATCATTGACATCACTTCATATATCAAATCTGCCGCCAAGAATGTAGTTAATTGTGCTTGCGTATCATATGCTGGTGACACTTCTACAATATCCAGTCCAATAATATTATATCCACTCAATCCTCGAAGGATATATTTCATCTCTCTAGTCAAGAATCCTCCTGTCTCGGGTGTTCCTGTGGCAGGCGCCATCGATGGATCAACCACATCAATATCAATCGACACATACACTGGCATTTCTTTATCGTTTCCTAGGATCTGCTTCATGCGTTCGACAATACCTTCAACACCCAGCGTGAAAATATCATTTGCCTTGATCATTTGAAACCCAAGTGCTTGGTCGCGTGCTATATCATCTTTATCATATAATGTCGAGCGAATGCCAACATGCATCGACGTTCCATTTGTAGTGAGACCTTCTTTGGCAGCGTGGTACAGAGGATTACCATGATTAAACTTGCTTTGCCTTGCTTTGACATTATAGATCTCGGGTGCCCATGTGTCTAGGTGAGAGTCAAAATGAATGACCGCGATTGGACGCCCGTGGACCTGTCGCATGGCTCTCAGGACAGGCAACAGGATCGTATGGTCTCCTCCTAGAGTAACTAAGCGAGGAATGGGTGTACGCATATTAGGCGGGCGCGTGAGGACGTACTTCGTATAGGCTTCTATTTGTGATATCGCATGCTCACTGTCAAACGGTTCAAACGGAATATCTCCGCAATCAACAGCTTTAGCCCATGATTGAAACGGATGAACATGCAATTCATTATTGTACCCCTATAAAAACCGCTTTTTAATTATTCTTGCCCTCCCATTTTTCTTTGGCTTTACCTTGATCCTTTTTGATCCCTCTCGAATCCCTGATGGACCAAATCGGGCGCCCGTTCTAAAAGTGACTCCTATGTCATAAGGCGCACCCACAATGGCTATATCATAATCCTCATTTGAACCTTCTTCCCAACATGAAACATGAGGTAAATGAGCAAATGTGGAAATGCCTGCAAAGGAAGGTACATATACATCCCTTTCAAGTGTAGGTCGTGATGCAAAGATCTCGTGCGCGTTTAAAGGCACCTGTCCAAGTTGGCCAAGGCATCCACTAGCCATCAATGACAATAACCATAGTTTAGTATTCATACTAGATAGAGAGAAAAAAAATACGATTGTGAAATAAGAGGAAGGCTATCTTTTATCTATCTGCTATTTTCACACACCTAATATGTCAATGGGGATTTCACAAAACAGTAATCATGGTCATGTATTTCATTGTCCGACATATAAATTAAACATCAACCAATCATGATCAACAAACGCATTTCTTATTCTTTTTATTTATTAATGGTTCGACTAGGTCGAAAACACATTATACGTAAGAAAAAAGAGAGAAAATAAACAATTAGCCGTTCTCATATTTGAATACATGTAGCTTTATTTACACTATGCTGCAGTTGTCTTGTCGTGAATACTTTGGCTAATCAAGTAAGCTAAAGAATTTATTGACTGCATGTAGATTAATGGGTGCAATAATAGATTGTAGTGACTTCAGTAGAAAAGAATACAGACAATAATGGTATACTAAACAGCATGCAGAAATAGTTTTGGAGCTTATACTTTTTAATACATAGGTCAGCAGCTATACAATCTAGCCATAGAGCAACTTAAAGAAATAGAAAAGAGACATAGTCATACCCAAACATACAATAATAAACCTACTGGATATCTTCAGTATCTGTTCTCTCTGTTCGAGCAGACAACAGAAATTACAACAACATTCAACAAGGAGAGTCACCAAGACAGTACGGTGAGCAAAGAATATCACGATGCCATCGCCCTTTTGCAAGAAGCAGCAACCACATTTCAAAACAATGATGCTTTACTTCTTTTGGCCGAGCTAAACTTTGTAAAAAAAAAAAAAAAAAAAAAAAAAAAAAAAAAAGACACGACTCATTTACATTTTATACTAGTTTTCAAAATACGCGCATCCAAGAAACTATCAGCAAGCATTTAGATACTATAACGAATTAGCCAGCAAAGGTAACGCAACTGCGCAATATATGCTGGGATTCATGCACACAACAGGCATTGGAGTGCAGCAAAAGGATGAAGCAAAGGGATCGATTTATTATACCTTTGCAGCTGAAGGAGGAGACACGTTAGCCGAGATGACACTGGGCTATAGGCACCTATATGGCATTCATACTGACGAAAATTGTGAGGATTCCCTTCGCTACTATAGAAACGTGGCAGAGAAAGCAATTCACCATTATCTCTCAGGACCACCTTTAGGCCGTCATTTGCCATTTGCCAAGGTACGCTTACCAGACGAACAGGGCGGCATATATGGATTCACGGCCAGTGCGATAGCAGACAAAAAACGAGTTCAACGATCAGAGACAAGTATGAAGGAACTGATGCAGTACTGGAAATACCTTGCTGAGAGCGAAGACGATAAAGAGGCATTGGTACAGATATAAGCACATAAATGAGATAATTACTAAATGCCTCATTTAGTTGATGCTGGGCAAAGTGTATTATTTTGGTACTCGGGATATTCCGAGGGATTATACGGAAGCCATAAAGTACTTTAAGCAAATCGCTGATAAAAAACTTTTGACGTCAGCCAACAGAAAGAAGGAGGAGAGCAAAATTCTGGGTCAAGCTGCAGGATACTTGGGCCTGATGCATTGGCGTGGTGAAGGCGTCCCTGCGAGTGTGAAGCATGCTTATGAATGGTTCAAATTTGGCCTCACGTTTGATGATCCAGCATCCCAGAATGCTATCGGGCTCATGTATAAGAACGGTATCGGTATTGATAAAGATCAACGTTATGCATTGCATTACTTTAAAGCAGCTGCTAGTCAGAATCATCCAGATGCCATGGTCAACTTAGCCCTTGAGTACGCGCAAGACGATATAACTCTGCCGACAGCCATCGACTTGCTCACAAAGGCTGCAGAAAAGGAGCATTTGCTCGCGTATTGGTACCTTGGTCAATTAAATGATCAAGGTTATAGTTCAAGTCGTTCATGCCGTGTCGCAGTACATGTAAGTTTTAGAAGAAGAAGTATCATGTACATTGCTTCTAAAACAAGAGCAATATAGTACTATAAGGCGATCTCTGAAATAGGCGACTGGCTATATCCAACAGTAGAGGAAGGTTACAGTGCCTATAAACAAGGAGATCATGAAAGTGCATTACTTTTTTATACTTTGGCAGCAGAGAGAGGCTATGAGGTTTCACAGTCTAATGTTGCTTACCTATTAGACCCTGGTAAGAAGAAAGAAAAGGGCAAATCTACATCATTCTTTTCTAACAAGGACATCACAGATAAAAGAGTCTGGGATTTTAGATCCTTGTTTACAAAGCAAGAAAAGCCCAGAGATATTGAAGGAGAACGCACAGCATTTACATATTGGTCAAGAGCCGCTCATCAAAGCAACATAGATGCTCGTGTCAAGATGTGTGATTACTATTACAAGGGCATTGGCACAAAGGCAGATCCCGAAAAAGCAGCAGCTTGTTATCGCAATGCTGCAGAAAATGGTCGTTCGTCTTTAGCTTATTGGAACCTTGGGTGGATGTATGAAAATGGTATTGGCGTAAAACAGGATTTTCCTTTAGCAAAGAGAGCCTATGACAATGCATTAGCAACTTGGCCAGATGCATATTTACCTGTTAAACTTTCTTTGCTGTCATGTTTGAGAAAATGGTGGTGGCATAGAATGACAAGTAAAGATCAATAAGAGAAAACGGTACTGGGTATTACTTCTTCTTTTTTTATAGCTATAACTAAATAAACAACGTGTATCAAGTGCTATTAACCTTCTTTGATCCTCTGAGAGTATACTTGTATATTTCAATAAAGAGTAAATAACCAAATCTCTCCTTTTATCCTTGGACTACCATGATACGAACAGGAGAATTTAAACTGTCTTGTGTTTTTCAGTTCTCTGATAGGCTTAGGCATAGTTGAGATCAAAGATCTCTTAAACAAAAGAAAAGTCATTGAAGATAGATTCCTTCTACCCCCTCCGTTTTAGCGGATCTATAACATCCTACTGCTTTTATTCGAACAATTAAGTTTGCTATCCAGTGTGAAATATACAACAGAAAGACTTATACCCTCAAGGAGGTCTTTCAATAATATATAGCTTGAAAATCTTGAGAGAGATCTGTTTGCTATTTTTGACACGCTTTGATGATTCACATTTCTGATACTTTATTAAAATTTCAATCAATGACTCACATATAGATTGAAAAACTAACTCTGACTCATCAAAAGAAGCTTAACGCGTGATCCTAATGTAAAATAGCAATAGAGCTTTTATTTGTGTAAAGCATTGATCAAATATGTCAAAGTACAATCTATACAACGTATTCATTGCTGTAACAAGTGCAATAAATAAGAAGAGACAAACAGCATCATTTATCAATCCAATGTCATATTTAGATTATATATCAAGCACGGCCTTATTTTATCTTTTAAATAAAAGAAGGGACTATTAGTAATATAAGGAAAAGAGGATATATAGTAATGACAGAGTACTGCCCTTGTTCTTTGCCATATTTCCAAGTTGAAGTCATCATTGCCCTATTTTCAAAAATCTGAATGTTTCTCTTTTAAACCTCAGTTACAATTTTCTTCCCGCTTTAATTTTTTAACCTTTTGATTCAGTTCCGAATTACCTTTCTTTTTCTTTTTTCTATATCTCTATGAACAACACACTCCCCAAGCTAACAAAAGCCTCTGACAAGCCAGCGGCTATCAAGAGTGTATGTGTCTTTTGTGCATCCTCTATGGGTACTGATCCCATTTATGCTCAAGAAGCTGAAAGTAAGTGAGAAGAGAACTAGATAATATAACGTTTATACATGAACTATTTTAGAACTCGGCAAAGCGTTGGCAGAAAACAATATAAGACTTGTTTATGGTATATAGAATTATCTTAAAAAAAAGAGTACATCTATTAACACAAGCGATAGGTGGAGGCTCTGTTGGTCTCATGGGCACCGTAGCAAAAGCAGTGCTTGATAATGGCGGACAAGCTCTTGCTGTAGTACCTGAACCACTCTATAGACATGGTAGCAAACAGATATGTGAAGCCATTATTGTACCTGATATGCATACTCGTAAGCAACGAATGGCTGATGAGGTAACATGTGCTATAGAACGCAAGGATGCAGTAACTGATGATCAATAGAGCGACGCATTTGTTGTTCTTCCAGGTGGTTATGGAACAATGGAAGAAATGTTGGAGATGATAACATGGTCACAATTGAACATTCATGCTAAACCTATGGTCCTAGTAAATATCAAGGACTTCTTTGGTCATTTCTTAGATTGGATCAAGCATACTATAGAACGTAAGTTTCATTCCTACACTTTTACATGTACATTGACATCCTTTGTTTTATGTAGAACAATTCATTTCACCCAATAATAGACATATCTTTGTTTCCTGTGAATCATCTGATCAAGTTATAGACGAATTGAAGAATTACAAAGCTCCTGATTCAAGATATGCACTTGATTGGTCAAAGAGTGGCCACAATGTTCATTCTAAATACTCTACATTCAATCCATGCGAAGCCAAAGATTAATAAAAAAAGAAAGAGCAATCGGACAATCAAAATATTTTAACTATTTGCTTTTCTTCATGTCAAGCAAAAAACACAGGTTTCTCTTTTTCTTTTTTCTTTTTATATATTAAAGAATGGGGGTGAATGGATTAACAGGAATACTCAGACGATTTGCTCCTAATTCAATTCGTCAAATCAGTCCTAGTCTATTTGCCAAACAGACAATCGCTGTAGACGCCAGCTGTCACTTGAACAAATTTGTATATGGAGACGAACCGCATCCATACAAACACATTTACGGCTTTTATCTTCTCTCTCGTTTCTTTGATATGAACAATATTAATCCAATCTTTGTATTTGACGGTTCAAAACGGTTAGAGGCAAAACGATTAGAACATGAAAAGAGAGAACGACAACGATCCAAAGTGAAACATACTCTACTGTTTGAACAAGAACAAGCAGCACGATTAGATGCTTGGTTAGAAATAACTGAGGATATGGTTCGTCGAATTCCCAACGACCAGGCTTCGTTTATCTTGACTGAATTAGGAGATTCATTATCAGAGATGGATCACGCAGTAAGTGACCATGGTGTGTCTCCAGAGGTCGAACAGGCGATTATCGCCAACAAGTTGAGTCACGTCGCTCAAGATCTGAGAGAAGCAGTGATACAAGTGCAGGATACTGAAAAATATACAAGAACTGCGCGTCAACTGGCCAGTCGAGAAAAGAATTTGGTAACAGAAATGCTTATTAACAGATTACGAGATGTAAAATCCTCACTTGAATCGCTCAGTGACGATAATCAGATAAACAGACAATCTTTAGGTACTGTGTTGATGTTGTTTAAAAGGGCCAGCCATTGAATTTTTTTATAGAAAAAAGGTCTGTAAGGATCACGCAGGCACTAAGAAAGGAATGTCAAGAGTTCTTGGAGTGTTTGGGATACATTTGCTTTTCATGCGATAATCATGAAGCAGAGGCGATGTGTGCGCACTTGGGGAAAGCAAAAAGAACGACAGCTACTATATCGGAAGGTAAGGTAAAAAGAGAAAGTCAAATGCATTGACCAACATCTTCTTGATCAGATCTTGATACACTCGCGTTTGGTGATACACCTCTCTTGCGTTATTTCTTTTCTCGCACACAATCCGTTCTTTATATTGATCCCGTTATTGCCAGACAAGAACTCAAGCTTTCCAGAGACTCATTTTTGGATTTCTGCATCTTGTGTGGAACAGACTTTTCAGGGACCATTCAAGGTATTGGCCCTATACGTGCACTACAGTATATACAAAAGTACAAGAGTATAGAGAATATCTTGGGTAAACTGGATGAAATCAATCCCAAATACGCTCCACAAAAGTCATTTGACTATAAACTCGCAAGAAGAGTATGTTGTGTGTATAGAAACAAGGAAAGAAAAAGGCTCATTACTATTTTAGGTATTCAATAGTTTACCACCTATACCCGAGGATGACCTTGTTTATGAAAGGCCAAGGACAAATCAAAGCGAAATAGAGGATCTGTTAAGATATTATGAGATTGATACAGTTGAAGCAGACGTGAAAGTGAAGACAGCTATCGTTCGACAAAATATTACTCAGCCGAACGAGTGGGGAGCAGATCCCTTTTCTGTAAACACTTTTAATAATACCCTTCTAACAATAGATAACAATAGCCTTGGCATAAACTAAGGACATTTATTACACATAAGCACTTAGGAGAAATTAGGCAGCTTGATATCTTCTGATAATCCAAATCCATAGCATGACCAACTTAATGTACCAATATAATCAGTCAGTAACTTTCGACCCTTATCATTACCAGCAGCACCTATAGCAACATGAAAGGGAACCAAATGCTATCAAGCAAAGTGTTTAGTATACAGCATTATAAGCTAAAGATAATGTACCTCTGCTGTGGGATGACATTTTCTGAAATCAGCATGCTTATTTAATTCATTTGCTTTTTGGTTACGCTCTTCTCCCTTTTTTTAAAAGAATAAACACATTAGAAACCAGTTTGGTCCATATATATATATATATATATATATATATATATATATATTCCTTACGCTTAATTCACAAGCTATTTGATCCAGTTCTTTATCAAAATTATAAACAAAACCTGGTACTGGCTTATTCATCGAACTCCAGAGCTCTCGTAGGTTATGAACTGCACTTCCACTACCAATAATAACAACACCTTCATCTCTATGTTCGCTCATAAGAATATGTAAGCATGATATATATTGCCTCTGTTACCTGAGTGATTCTAATGCTTCACCCACCTTGATATGCATTGACATATCTTCATGAGCAAATGTGGATACTTCAACAATTGGAATATCTGGGTTAGATTTCATTGCCCGCTTCAATGGAACCCAAACACCATGATCATTGCCATACTTTTCCCCTGATGGACTAAGGCCAGCCTTTTTTAAGAGGTCAATGACACGATTCGCTAATTGAGGCGAGCCTTGATGGTCCCAAGTTTCTTCATAGTAATGCTTTGGGAAATTGTAAAAGTCATATATTAACTTGGGCTTCTCTGATGTATCCACTGCAAAAGACATATGAGTATACATATGCATGCATATATCTACAATCATACCGAAAATGCCATGTTTGCCTTCACCTTGCCAATGAGCACTGATGATTACAATAGCCTTTGGCTTCAGTTCCTGCTGAATATATTGACCAAACCAAGTATAAAACTCTCCAGGCTTTTCCTTGTTATCCAGCAAGTTGGGACCTGCAAACGGTTTATTATCTATTGAATATCCCCCCAATATCATAATTTACCTCCATGAGAGATAAAGAATACAGGTGCACGCATATGAGAATCAAGAGTCATATGAAATAGAGAAAAAAAGAAAAAGTTTATTTATTATTCACAGCTTACAAACAGATTAATAATGCGTGACAAATATTTTACGCTGTTTCTGAATTATTTCCTAGTTTATCTCGAAGCTTATAGGCACCCACTAATATACGAGCATCTTCCTGTTCTGTATTTCCTGGTCCCTTATAATTAACTCCTTTTAAAAACTGCTTTTGTGCGCTATAACATGCCCAAAACTTTTGTTTTTGTTCCTCACACATCTTTGCTTTATCCCACCAACTGCCATGTTGGAAGCAGGTCATCAAGTTTTCATGAAGATCAGCACAGACAGTAAGCGCTGTTTCATGAATTTCATTTCTTTGCTCTCTACTTGATGTGTATGTTTCCATTGATGGTTTATCTGATGAACCAGTAGGTATCGGGTTAACTGTTTGTGCATGCATATTGAAATGACTTTCAGTCTTTTCTGGTAGCTGTTCTTTCTTTTGTTCTTCTATTTTGACATTAGGAATAGGCTTTGTTGGATCATAACGCGGTTGTTCTTTTAGCAAGTAATCTTGTTCATCAGTTGATTGATTAACATAAGTTTCTATAAATTCTCTTGCTTTATTATTATTGTTTGTCATTTTACAGTAAAAAAAAGAAAGAAGGTAGGAATTTGAAAATGAAAAAGTAAAAGGGGGGCTGTCAAATTGTATTTATTAAGCCACTTGTTGCTTCTCTTCTACAACTGCTGCTTCTTCTTCTTTTACAAATCTATTATTCTTCAATACTAACTGTCCATGCTCTAAAAAGGATGGCCAGTCTTTATCTCCCTTTAATTCCATGAATCGAGGTTGTTCCCAAAGTGCCAATAGTTTTTGTTCATTCTTGGCTCCAACAGCCTCAAGTGCTTCACGTAATGAGATAACTGAGTTCTCTACCATGTTCATTTCATCTACAATTCTCAGACGTTTAGGTCTTGACAGATATTCAGAGCTTGATCTCAAATCATCTCTTTTTGCTTTAGAACGATGAAGTAATGCATCAGAGACTGCTTGTGCTGATTGAGGTGTATTGAATCCTGTCAATGCAACTAATGGACGCCACAAGTCTTTTCTTAATCGAACCGGTCTGTTGGTATTTCCTAACTGATGTAAAGCTTTATTCTAATCGACAAGGGTGAGTTGTATGTTGTTATTTAACATGTATATTTACCTTCATGTTTTGTCTCAAACTGACCAAGATTTGATTGGTTTGGATATGTCTAAACAGATATACACCGTAATTATTAGCTGACATGTTGTCGTTTTATATATGTGTGCGTGTGTATGTGTGTGTGTGGTGAGTGTATACAAAAGACAAAAACAAAAAAAAAGAGAAAGGGGACTTATAAAAACTTTAACAGCTTTCAACAGCCGACGCTCCGTTCACGTCATCTTTTTTTTGGGCTTTCTTTTCTCTGTGAAGCTTTGAAGTTTAAGAATTTTTATAGGCGACATTTTTTTTTTCTCTTTTTGTTTTTTATATTAACAATCTTACATCTATGTTTCGTCCTAATACAGCAGCGACAGACTTGAACGAATTTCCTGTTCTTGGAACCCCTCCACCAACGATGAATAGAGCTTCAGCTGTACCCAATCGACTTGCAAGCTATGCTTCTACAGCTGGCAATGGTTTTCAAGAGCCCCTCGAAACCAGTGACTTTAATAAGTTGAGCTCCTTTTCGAATAGAAACAATTTTAATGGAGTAGCTCCTTCAGCAGATCAACTATCAAGCAGAAACCTTGCGCCGAGATCTTTTTCAATGGATGAATTCCCAGCGCTACGTAGCGCCGTTTCGCCTTTTGATAACTCAATAGGTAGAGAATCTGGAAAGCCAGAGCAATGGTTAGACTATGCTAATTTAAGAGAGCAACAACAACAACAGCAGCAACAACAACAACAAGGTAAGCTGTAGTGTTCATCATGTTTTGCATCATTAGTTTTTTCTTACTCGTTTTTGAAAAAGGAGGAAAGCCATTTCCAGAAAAGAATGAATTATCAGATTCTTGGGTAAAAAAAAAGGTTATTTATACATGAAAAAACAATTGCTCATGATGATTACAAAAGGCGAGAAAACAAGATGAACTATCAAGTGATGGAAAACCAGCGGATCCATATGGATTACTAGGACTCTTGGGAGTCATTCGGATGACTGATCCCGATCGTAGTATGTTGGCGCTGGGTAGTGACTTAACCACACTTGGCTTAGATTTGAATACAGCAGAGTAAATTCAGAAAGAAAGAAAAAGCGCGTTATTGATTAGGGATATTCATATGTTTATATAGATCGATATATTCAACATTTATATCTCCTTGGTCAGATACACAAAGCTTACCAGGACTCAATGTTGAACCAGGCTACTACTTACCTCCGTGCTATCGTCATGTACAAGCAACACCGCCTGCACATCAGCGCATGAGAACATTCTCTGATGAAATCCTGTTTTATGTGTTTTATTGTATGCCAAAAGACATCGCCCAGGAGGCAGCAGCACAAGAACTGTAAGCAAGAAAAAGATAATCTCTTACATTTATTGATTGATCTTTAGATATGCACGTAACTGGCGTTATCATAAGGAATTAGGGCTATGGTTAACAAAAGAAACAGACGAAAATGGTAGACCTGTACAAAGCTTTCGAAGGACATCTCCAAATGGTCTGGATCGTGGTGTGTATGTCTTCTTTGACCCAACAACTTGGCAAAAAGTGAAAAGAGAGTGGACATTATCTTGGGATGCTCTTGAAGAAAGATCTCAACCAAGTCAACAGCAACAGGGCCCATCAAACCCTTCGTCAAGTAATTCGAATAGAGTGATAATGTAGACTGCCCTCAATTGCTTACTACATGCGCACAAAATAAAAATTAAGAGATGAAAAGAGGGGTTTGCACACCTTTATTTATACGCTCGTATCTAGCCATTTCTCTTTCATGCTTCAAATCCTTTAATTGCTTCTCTAGCTGCTTCTTCTCCTCTGCTTCCTTTTCTAGTGCACGCTGATGCTCTAGTTGCATGTCATTTATCATCTTTCTAAACTCCTTACGCAATGAAGCGGTCGTGGGTGTATCAGTGACTTTATCAAAACCTAAATTCTTTGTTTTTTCCTCTTGAAGACTAGCTTCCAGCTGCTTGACTTCCTGAGTCAGCATCTCGATACGCCTCTCATAGTTGGCCTTGTCATTCTCGAATTCCATCGCTGTACCCGTCAGACGGTCAAATTCTTTAAGAATGCCTTCAAAGTTAGCTTCCATTGCAGCACTTTGCTCGATCCATGCCGCTTCCCTGAGAGCGAACTCTGACTGAATCTGGCCCATGTTGCCTTGTCTCAGTTCGGCCTCCAGTCGACTAATCTGGACGTCACGATCATCCAGTCCTTTCGACTTGCCTTCGACGAGCCATTCGAGGTCTTGACAGGTAGCAGCCAGTTTGTCGTGTTCTTCCTTTATCCTTTCACATTCACGTGCTGTCTTGTCCAGTAAAGCAGCCTGCTCCTTTAACTGGGCCTGATACTCTTGTTCCTGTTCTTCTAGCTGTTGCTCAAACTTGGCTTCTGTGTCAAGAACAATTGTCTGTCGTTTGACCGTTCTTTCCAAACGCTCCTTTTCATTTCGTAGCGTGAGGACCTGCTCACGGTACTGCTCGATTTCTTTTTTGAGATCCTGTTCTCGTTGTTCAAACGCAGCCGTCTGTGCCTGAATCTTGCTAAACTGGATCTCCATGCCGGCAACGAGCGCCTTTAGTCTGGCCACTTCAATATATTCATTTTGAAGTTGTCTTTTTTCTGATGTCTCTTTTTCCCCTAGTTCCTCTTCCATCGAGATCAGTCTTGACTGAATCTCCTTGGTTTGCGACTGGTAACGCTCCATATGCTGCTCAAGGCAGTGGAGTAAGCCAAGGGTATCTGTTCTTGACGGCTGCTGAATGTTGTGTTTTTTCAAAATGGTCAAGAGGGTATTTGTGATCTGCTCAATGTCTGATTTGATCTCTGATATCGGTCTACTTGGGTAACTGGCTTTCTTCTTTTCAAATTGCTGCAGGCCGAGTCGAAGGACGCCCGCGGTATGTTCCAGTATCCTGTACTGAGTTTCACTCTCTTCAACTTTTAGATCCTTTAACTGTTTAGACAGTTCAGCCACTTTGCGGTCAGCTGCCATGGCTTCATCGCGAGATATCAGTACTGATTGACGGTTCGATGCGAGTTGAGAGAGAGAATGAGATGTTTCTTGTATTTTCTTATCTAATTCAAGTTTTGATACCGAATTTCGTACTTGAACTTTTAGTTTATCATGGCGCTGGATGCTGTATATAAGTTTTTTTTTGTTAAATATCCTTTTCATGTACACATACCTCTTTTAGTGATTCTAGTTTTTCAAATGAAAGTATTTGATAATCTTGAGCATCAATCATTGCCTGAGACACCAATAACTGCAAAAATAGATCTTGATGCTGAACATCCGATTTTATCTGATGATGCTTTGGTGACTTTATCTTCCAAATATTTTCAAGCTCCTGGCTGAGATCATCATCTAGTGTTGTAATAGAAGAAGTAGAGGAAGATAGAGAAGAATAAGGTTCTTCAGTGTGTGTGACCCTTTTGACTTCTACAGAAAGCATAAGCACGAATGTGTGGTTTTTTATTATTATTATTATTCACCTTGTGCGCTTTTACGAGAAGCTTGAGAGTCTCTTATTCGAAAGGGTGAACGAGCAGGTAAGGTAGGTGATGTCGTAGAAGTGGTCGATTGCCGATTTTCTTCCTTTACTGAACTTCGTTTAAATACTGAGTTTTCTTTTTTTGGAAAGCTGAAAAAATTGTTTCGAGCTAATTTTAAACCAATCGGTCTACTGTCTTCATCCGCTGATTGCCTTGGCATGACTGGAATCTAAAAAAAGACAATGAGTACCATTAGTTGATTTAAGTCGTTGGATTTACCATTTTAAATAATAAAAAAAAAGGAAAAAAAAAAGAAAAGGCAAAAAAATAAAATAAAAAATAGGGAAAATAAAAAAGAAATAACAAACTGTAGTACAATCTAGTCTCATGTTTCATAAAGAACCCGTTTGGTTTCCATGACAACATGTTTATGCAGCAAAAAGCCAATTCATAATGAAGAAGAGAGACTGCATTCAACTGCAGGTATGCAACGCTGCACGGACAATCCTTTTAATAAAAGCAGTCAGGAAATACATATTAGGATGTTTTATTACACACATCCCGTAACTATATCTCTATCCCCCTTTCAATGTGGTTCCTAGTTGTGTATGATGTTTATAGGCATATTGTGTGACATAAACGATCCAATGAGATTTATCTGATAAATACGCCCTACAGTCGCCCTCTCTTTTTCTTCTCCCTTTAACTTTTTCAAAAATATGAATGACGAAAAAGGTACATTTATAAGTATATAATCACAACAATCTACTGATCTCCTTTCTTTTTATTCAATGCACAGCGAAAAAGTCTAGGCTTATTGTACTTTCCTTTTGGATCGTCGTTTTAATAGGCCTTCCATTTTGGTGGAAGACGACAGAAGTGTATAGAGCCAATCTTCCCTTTTCAGAAATAGATGCTTGGTATAGTCAACAGGTACAACATGCATGCTATGAGCCCTTTTCTTGCAGTTACTCATAAATATAGGCATGCGACTTTGTGGTGCCAACACGATTCAATATTTATATTCCCTCTCAACTTGAGAAAGCCTATTTTTCCACACAAATACAAGAGAGAATCTTGGATAGAGTGCAATACAAGCAGAACTTTCCCATTCATATTAATATTTATGATTCTGAGAAGGGTGAATATTGCGTATGTTGATTAGAAAGAAAAAGAAACTGACGAGTTATAGATCGCTATGATAATAGGACAGCGGTTGGTAATTACTTGATTTATATCAATCAAAGCGACAAAGAAAGACTTTATGTTGGTAGTGAGAGAGTGAGCTATTTGGATTTGGTGGATATAAGCGCAGGTGGACATATAAATAATATACAGCTCAGCATGTTACTTACAACCTTTATAGACTCAATTGTGAATGCATTAGAAAGTGTGATACCTCCCATTTATTTAAGCGACAATGACAACTTACAAAGGATAGCCTGCCATGGTCAAGAAAAAAAGGTTAGTCCAGTTGATTGTTAAGTGATTATTAACAACCTTTTCTCAGAATGATGTGTCAAGCATGAGGACGTTAAAGTATGCCCCAGAATATGAGATCACGGTCAGTTTATTGAACAATAACCCAGAGAACATGAAGATGGATTGGGAAATACGTGAAGCACTGAATGGATATTTAAATCCTTTTTTACAGCAAATATCAGAATTGTCCAACTTTAGCATCAATTCACAAGTAAGAGAAAATGTAAGCCAGCTTTTGATATTTATGATTTTTAGATCCAAAATTATGCACCACTTTCACTAAAACCCAAATACAAGGAGAGAATTGGAAAACCAAGCTATTATTATTTTGAGCCTCAGCATTTACCTCATTTTGTTAATTCAGCAGAATGGAACTTGGGTAAATGAGAGCAGATCTTTATATATAGATTATTTGCTCACATAGTTCATTGATAGCATCAACTGTGACATCATCTCCTAATATCAACTTTATTTTATATATTCCTTCACAAGAAGAGGCCCCGCTACGTATACATGACACCAAAGGTAGACATCATTTATATAACTTGTGCTTGTTTTTAAAAAAAATCATGTTTTAGGTCAGCCATTACTTACAAATTCATTTTTGATTCCTCGCTGGGGCGGCATTGTCATCAAGAACCCACCCAGATCAGCAGTAGGCAGCTACAAACTGACTAGAACAGATCTTCAACCGATTATCAAGACTTTTTTATCACAGCTTCGAGGCTTGATTGGTGTCAAGGACCTGGATACGCTCGGAAAGGTATCTTATAAAAAAAAAGAGGCTAATAAGTAAGAAGCTAACTGCATCGTTAGTCAATTAGCTTTCCTGTTGAATTTGAAGCGGCCAAGAGAACAGGCATTACAGCACTTGAGAAAGATAATTTAATACGTACAAGAACCCTCGAAAATGTTGCCAATACGATATCTACTTTGAAATCGCTTGGTCAGCTTGTGGATGAGATACCCAACATGGTAGTTCAAGATCACATCAGCAGTAAAGTGCAGCAGTCCTTGAACTGTCTTGATGCCGTACGTCAATCACTGGAGCACGAGGATTTTATGGGCGCATTGAGGCATTCAATCGAAGCTATCGAGTTGGCAGAAAAGGCATTTTTCGACCCAACGATGGTGTCTATGCTCTACTTTCCGGATGAACACAAGTATGCGATTTATATGCCACTGTTTGTGCCTACATCTGTTCCTTTGATATCAGCCTTGATAAAAGAAATCAAGAAATTAAAGAAGAAGAAGGCTGAAAAAGTAAAAGAAGAATAACGCATCTTGCATCTTGCATCTAAAAAATAAAAAAGGAGTTAGTCTAAACCATGTCCTCCCTCTTTTATTATTTTTAGACACATTCTTGACTTGAACTAAAGATAGCTTAAACCTTAGAATTTATAGACTAGCCAGTATTTCTCGTGCATCCATTCATAACATTTTAAATGTCCTATTTATCATAAATATTAATAATATATACAACTGTATCGCACAAGAGTATTGAAATCCTGTATTTGAGGTTATTACATGGTTAACTTAGAATATGTAAGGGGGTAAGATTAATACATTAATTAATAAACAAGTCAGTGCTTATTATGATCCTCTTCTAAATAATCTCCAAATAATAGAAAAAAAAAAGCAAGGCCTTATATGGAAATAATTTGTCTTGACAACACCCCATAACGTACCTAAAGGTCCAATGCCTATGCACATGACCTTATGTCCTCTCTTCTCTAATCTGCCGTGATAATTTCAATATACCAACTACATCAACTACGCGCATTTCGCAAATTTTTGGCATCCACTTGAGCTCATTATCATTCTCTAGACATTTTATCACTGCATGACATTTACAGAGAGCACACCTTTTTTTAATAAAACCTAAAACTCAAAGCAAAGCGATGGAAGCATGTTGTCCAATGTGTGGTGTAGTATAACTTTAGAGCAAAAAGGCAACATCGTTATCTGTAAAATCGTTCCTATTCCATTTATGTAGCTTTAGTTTTTTAGTTTTTATCTTATAGTATGCGGATTGATTCAACCGTGACACACAGCATCTTTTTCAATTTTTGACATTCCGGTTCTTCGATATCACTAAATTGTCGACACATTGCATTTAGAAAAGACATTGTTGTTAATATTGCAGATATGTTTTGACCAAAGAGACTATCTAGTGTAAATAAAAGAAGTGACCAAATATATTGTTTATCATAACATATTTTGCCCGTGCTTTTGGTCGACGCGTTAACGTAGCGATATTCTTTGTTCAAACTTGTACACCACGACACAGTGGATCAAATCAGGAAAATCTTAAAATGTGAAGAATATTAGACTCGTTAGTAGTAGCTATTATGTTGAAATAAATGCAGAAGTATAAAGAAATTTTGCTTTTTCAAATATAAAGTTTATCCCGTTTAGTTTGGATAGAAATAGTACAGCATCTACAATAAATCATCCCCCCTTTATTTAACTAACATTTAATTCTGCAGCAAGTGCGTGCAGCGCTTCCAGTTCAGACTGAGAATTTGTTTGAAAGAATTAATCTATAGCTTGTGCGTTACTTGTTCAATAAAAGTTACCCCAAACTTGTATTTTGAAGATGTTCTGCTGGTGAGAACAATCGTCAGAGTCTGGGAGAGAATATCCATCTGTAATGATCCAACCCACTGATTGGATATTCTTGTTTTTTTCTGGAAAAACTAAAACTGGATTTTCCCGACATTCAGGTTATTCCAATGAGTCATTATTTTGTTGCTAAGCAATATCTCCCTCCTTTTTTCCTTTATCAATGTTAGCAATCGCTTACAAGGTAATATAGTTTTGCCTTGTAGTTGGATTTATTCGGCAAACAAAAGGCCGTAACCAATAAAATACTTTGAAGAGCTAAATTTATCTTTATCACTTTATTAGGCCTTCATGCCGAGTGAAACTTGAAACGCCGCTACCATTGTTGACGTAAAGCGAAGGGCTTAGTGCTATATAAACTGAATCATGCGCCTTTTGATCATACTTTTTCTTTTTCTTTCCACTACAAAAAAAAAAGGATGATAATGAGACATAATAATCACTCAGTTACGTTTCCCTTTCGTAAGAGTATTGACGATGCACCTCGGCGACATTCACTAAAAATCACGACGTCACCACCTAACAGCACATCATTTAAACAAAAGATGACATCCTTGTTTACCTCTTCGCCCGTTGTGACGAGCTTAAAGGAATCATTTCACAAGAAAAGGAGGTCATTTGTTGAAGAAGATATCATTACCGACAGTCCCATGACTGTTGGTCAACCCTACGAACATACCATCTTAGATCATACTACGACAGCATTATTAACCCCACCATCTACACCTTCAATAAAATCATTTGATAAAGAAGAGGTCAAGAATAGCTTAGCATATCAAGTTCATCAAGTGTTAGGCTCAGCTATTGAAGAGGTTGACGAAGAGATCGATAAAGATTGGGAGATTAGCCGAACTGTTTTAGAAGAAAACCTTTTAATAAGAAACGATAAACGATACTCATCCTGGACTATTTCTTTTTAATACCTGTACATTAATACCCCCATTTTATTATTATTATTATTATTACTGAAAATATACAGGTGTACATATGCATTACAGGACCCTTTTTTGTGTGTGTAAATAAAGCTGCCGTGTGTAACAAACGGATACACAGTTTGTCCGTAAACAATCAACTAACGGAATGAATATATATCCTTGACGTCTCCATGGTGTCTCCATGGTGTCTCCATGGTAGTTTTCAGTTGTCATGAATATGATTTATCAAATCAACTTCTTTCTCTCTCTATCCTTTCTTTATACATTAACGAACCAAGCAGAATGGTTTTCACCTTTTGTATTCATAATACTAATTCTTTTGGATATTGGTTACGTAGGTAGCGACCTGAAATAGTAACAAGATGCCTATTATCCTTTAAAAAAGTTGTCAATGTCTTGTAGCAAATAAGTTTAAAAAGGATGGGTCAAGCAGTTTGTTATGGCTCAGTATGTTTCTTTATAGTGTTACACGATGTTAACTCTACATGCTTAGTCTATTGACCGAATAAAGTAAAAAGATGTGCCATTAAAGCTAAGAAAAATGGCTTGGATTTTCTTAGTCTGTATGACTTTGACATGTGTAATCATTTTAGCCTTGGCTTTTCTTTCTTTTCTTTCTTTTTGCGGGGCTTAACTTTACCTGCAAGGCGATCCTTTGTGTGCTGTCATACATAATTTCTTTGTTTTAATTAGTCTTCTTCATGTATTATCAATGTCTTTGAAATACGCAACTGTATAAAGAAAAGAAGGACATACTTCCTCATTACCTATTTAAACGATGGCGCGTGCTAAATTTTATTGAGATCCATTTTGTTGTAACATGCAATATGCCATAAATAGCAGTAAAGTAGAAGACCAATTTAATCTCGGCTTACCAAAATTTAATTTGACTATCACTTCTCTTCTTACTGTCTTTCTCTTTTTCCCCTCATTTATAAATATTCCTTCTCCCACTTTCCTTTCTTTCTTTTGCCCTTTCCTTTCCTTTTCATAAAAAAATCTTTTTATGCTGAAGCAATTCTATTCGAAACTACAAAAGAAGAAGAAGAATGCATTTCCAACAGCTTCAACCGAGCAACGAACCATATATGTCAATATGGACCTTCCGCTCGAGGAGTTAGATGATTACGGCCAACCGACACATTCTTACATTTCAAATAGAATTCGTACAGCCAAATATACTTGGTACACCTTTTTACCAAAGAACCTCTTTGAACAGTTCAGAGGCATTGCCAACATCTATTTCTTATTTCTTGTCATTCTTCAAATGTTTCCTCTCTTCAGCACCTCAGCTTCACCCGTCCTGGTCATTTTACCCTTGGCCGCCATTCTTATCCTGACGGGTGCCAAGGACGCAGTTGAGGACAACAGACGATTTCACACGGATGAAAGTGTAAATAAGGCCATCACATATACCTTATCAGCTTGGAAAAATGTAAATACACCTGTCTACAAAGTGGCTCGGTGGAAAAGGTGGCTCAATTCAATCAAGAACCTGTTTAGGACAGGGTATGATCAGGAGACCTTGATGAGGCTTGAAACAGGTCAGAACAGCAAAACTTCCCTTCGACAGACTATTCGGTCAAAGGCTTCGGCTGTGTTTCATAAAAAGAAGATGCGTTACAGGCCAGGCCAAGTTCCTCACTCGGTCTTGAGACGTTCCATGCTTGATCCTAAACCACAACCCTTGAAGCGTCAGTCGACGAGCATACGACAGCCAGTGGATAAGCGATGGAAACGAACGCTCTGGCAGGACGTGAAGGTGGGCGACTTTGTCTTTCTTCGAAACAATGATGCAGTACCAGCCGATATGGTCGTCTTATCGTCATCAGAACCAGACGGGCTTTGTTATGTAGAAACACAAAATTTGGACGGTGAAACAAACTTGAAGATTAAGCATTCGCTGCAGGCCACAAATGAGATCAGAACACCCGAAGATTGTGAGCAGTCCAAGTTTTATATCGAAAGTGAACCACCGCATGCCAACCTGTACTCTTATAATGGTGTGTTGAAATGGAAAGTAGAAGATGAGATAACAGAAGATAAAACGCCAGAAAGACGACAGAGCTCATTCTCTACGCATACAGCATCGGAAGAAACAGCGGTAGAACTGGAAACGATTGCAGACTATGGAGACGACGACGAGGACGATATAGTATCCCATGAAAAGACAGAGGCGATTACAGGCAGTTCGATTTTATTACGTGGATGTGTCTTGAGGAATACAGGCTGGGTCATTGGACTCGTCTTGTTTACTGGAAATGAAACAAAAATCATGCTCAATTCTGGCAAGACACCAAGCAAACGAAGCAAGATGGAAAAGCAGACAAATCCTTATGTAAAGCATCTTTACTTTTCGTGTGTTTTTTATAATACATTTAAATGTACAAACCCAAATATTTTTCTTTTAGGTCATTTTCAATTTTATAATACTTTTAGCCTTGTGTTTAATTTGCTCTATTGCTGCGAGTATCCTGTATGATAGTCCATCGTCATCTAACCTTTTTGAAGTGCCAGATGCTGAAAATGGGACAATGGAAGGCTTTATCATGTTTTGGTAAGTTACTCTTTATAAAAATTAGTCGTAATTTTCACCATTTGCATATAGGATAACCTTGGTCATCTATCAAAACATCATTCCTATCTCTCTCTACATTTCGGTGCAAATTGTCAAGACAGCCGCAGTAAGTGCATAATTAAACACATAGACATTGGAACTAATTATATCAATAGGCCTACTTTATTCACACTGACATTGACCTTTACAATGAACGCCTCGACTTACCATGTACTCCCAAGACATGGAACATTTCTGACGACCTTGGGCAAATCGAATACATCTTTTCTGATAAGACCGGCACGCTCACTCAAAACATTATGGAATTCAGACGATGTACTGTTAACGGTGTATGTTACGGCTTGGGCGAAACCGAAGCTGCTGTAGGTGCCAAACTAAGAGATGGAGCCGTCGCGGCTGACTCTGCCAAGATTGTGAACCAAGTTGATCTCGAAAAGGCACGAGCTGAGATGCTTGAGAAACAGAGCGCACTGTTTGATCACAAATACATGAATCCAGCCTCGACCTTTGTTGACCCCAAAGTCTTTGACGACATTTGTGCCCAAAACGAACAATCTCAAAGCCTGGTTCATTTCTTTTCGGCATTGGCTCTTTGTCACACGGTGATTCCCGAATTGGATGAGAACGATAAGATTGAGTACAAGGCTCAGTCGCCGGATGAGGCTGCGCTTGTGGCTACGGCAAGAGACCTTGGCTTTACTTTTGTGGCAAGAGAACAGGATAATGTGGTCGTAGATATCATGGGCGAACAGAAAACGATGATCCTGTTGAACGTTTTGGAATTCAATTCGACAAGAAAGAGAATGAGTGTGATCATGCGGTCGCCTCAGGATGGCAAAGTGATCTTGTTATGTAAAGGTGCTGATTCTGTTATTTACGAAAGATTGTCTAAAGGCTTGGAAGAATTGGATGATGAAGCAAGTAAACGGCAACTGAAAGTGAGGGAAGAAACCCTGCAGCATTTAGCAACATTTGCTAATGAAGGTAATATATGGATACCAAAAAAAAAAAAGAAACAATGTACCAATCGCTTAATAGGTCTACGAACTCTCTGTATTGCAAGTCGAGTGATTGAAGAAGATGAGTACCAACAATGGGCGGCTCGGTACAAGGCTGCGTCAAACAGCATACGTAACCGAGAAGAACAGATTGAGCAAGTATGCGAAGAGATCGAATCGTCGTTAACTCTGATTGGTGGTACAGCCATCGAAGACAAGTTACAAGAGGGCGTGCCAGATACCATTGCTCTACTAGCTCAATCAGGCATCAAGATTTGGGTCTTGACAGGTGATAAAGTAGAGACAGCAATCAATATTGGCTTTGCCTGTAACTTGCTTACACATGAGATGCTGCTAATTAGCATTAATGCCAAAAGCGAAGAAGATACTATGGACCAGTTACAAAAGGCATTGCTCGAGGTTCGAGAAAAATCTGAATCAGAGCCCTGTGCGCTGATCATCGATGGTGAATCACTCAAGTACGCGCTTGAAAAAGATGACTGTCGACTCAAATTGCTTTCACTTGGTACACAATGTCGTGCAGTCGTGTGCTGCCGTGTGAGCCCTATGCAAAAGGCAAAAGTCGTCAATCTTGTCAAGAAGGGGCTCAAGGTGATGACACTCGCGATTGGAGACGGTGCTAATGATGTCTCGATGATTCAAGAGGCTAATGTGGGCATTGGTATTTCTGGAGAAGAAGGACGTCAAGCTGTGATGGCGTCTGATTACGCCATTGCTCAGTTTAGATACCTGGGTAAGCTTCTCTTGGTACATGGTCGCTGGTCTTATTTACGTACGTCTGAAATGATCTTGACCTTCTTTTATAAAAACATCATGTGGACCTTGGTCCTGTTTTGGTACCAACTGATGTGTGGGTAAGTTCATCGATGGTTGTTTGAAAACGCAAGATGATAATCATACGCTTTTTCTATTAGGTTCTCTGGAACGATGATGTTTGATTATTCCTACATTACCTTATATAACCTTGTTTTTACATCTTTACCCTGTATCTTTGCCGGTAAGTACTACAGACGAGAGAGTTTGGCTTATAAGCTAATATACTATTCAGGTGTCTTTGATCAAGATCTTAAGGCAGAGTATTCATTTAAATACCCACAGCTTTACTTAATGGGCATCCGAAACGACAAATTCACCACATCTCGATTCTATTTGACAGTATTTGACGCCATCTACCAAAGTGCCATCTGTTTTGGCTTACCCTACATGCTCTTTGTTGGCCCCAAGGCAAGTAGAGAAGGATATGACACCGAAGGAGTGATTGAACTAGGTACTTTTATTGCCGGTATTGCTGTTGTCGTTGCAAACGCATTTGTGGGCTTCACGATCTTTAGCTGGACTTGGATCATGTTTCTTTGCATTTCACTTTCATCCGCTACTTTCTTCATCTGGGTTGGTATCTATTCAAACGTGCCCACATTCCAGTTTTATGGAGAAGACATCATCTTTCGAGAGGCTAGCTTCTGGTTATGCCTTGTGCTCACATTTGCCGTCTGTTTACTACCTCGGGTAATAACCAAGTACTACCTCCACATGTACCGTCCTTATGACAATGACATCATTCGAGAAATCGTTCTCTGCAACAGCGGACTCAAGAAAACCAAGTACAGATATGTCGACGAAGAGCAGATACCGATGGCGCGCAGCTACAGTGACCACTCGATGGCGAGTACGATCAAACGAAAGAGAGATCACCTGAAGGCAAAACTGGGGCTATCACGCACCTTGTCTGGTAGAAGCGAGATCATGAACATGCGAACCGGCACACGTACCTCGTTTACTGGATTTGCCTATTCTTCAGACGACCATCAGGTCTTTGACGACTATCGAAAGTCTGTTTACCGTACAACGACCCAGACGTCTCGACTCTCTGTCATAAGCTTGCCTGTTGATAAAAAAGCGACCAAGAGTTCAGGACAGGACTGGATGCCCCTGGGCGAACTTCGACTTCGCCATTATGATACCGCGCCTGTTGGCATCAAGAAGGATAACCTGGGTAAAAAGATGATGAAGGCAGTCAAGGAAAAGATTATGACAAAACATAATCCATTCTTGTCATCCAGTGAACGAATTGATCTGATGCCTCTGACAGAACAAACATATACCGGTTCTCAGCATCATGAGAGTAGTCATCATGACCCTCTTCATAAAATAGATCGTCATTATTAATTGATTACACGCATTGTAAAGTTTAAAACTATAGAAACATGTACATTCCCCCTTTTGATATCATCACATTAAATTATTCATTCTTATCAATAATCTGATAAACTTTGATTTTTATTTTTTTTTATTTAATAATGCATACAAATATAAATAGAATGAGATATTATAGGCTACTTTTTATGGGTTTTTTTAATCTGCGGGATATGTACTAAAAATAGGTGTTTACAATGGATATAATTACACAATGTTGTCCATCTTTTTGTTGTATCAATTAAAATTCAGATAGAAAGGTACGTGGTCGTTGATTCCATTCTTGTTCGATTTCTTCATCCACCTGATCTATGGTTGAACCTAATATCTGTTTAACTTGACTGGCCAAGTTTAATGGAACCCTCTTCTTGGTAGGTGATTTCAATGGAGGCGAAATGATCAGTGTACTAGAGTGAACTTGCCAAAATTTATGCTCGTCCATCATGAAGCTGTCGTCATCATCCGATGAAGAACAAAATGACTGTCGATGATTGGCTTTTAACTGATGTGGAGGTATTAAAGGTGGTAGTGATGGTGAAGTCGTCATGTATTAAAGAAAGAGAAAAGAATAAAAGGGCAAGCCTTTATATATCTTTTTTTTTTCAATGCTACTATTTTTAAACTATACGTCATTTACTTTGGAACAGCCAAGACAATAAATGACCTTTTCCTCTTTTTTTTCTCTGTTATTTCCTGGCTTCATTTAGGTTTTTGCCATAAATGGTTCAGTGTTTATTTAAATAAAAAAAGTGCTGTTTTGAATAACGAGTTTTGCAGGAAAATGAAAGAAAAAAAAAAAAATAAAGAAACACACATACAGCCTCTTTCTTATTGATTTTGAGATTGTTGTTGTTGTTGTTGAAGTATTTGTGCCAACTTGGATAAGGCAGTAGCAGCATCCATACCAGGAATGGGGGCAGCAGCGACTAACGGTTGCTGTTGAGCTTGCTGTGAATAAAGTGAATATTGAACATCTTGAAGGGCTGGCTGCGTTTGTTGATGCATATGAGGATGCTGTTGTTGCTGCTGAGCAGCTGCTTGAGACTAGGATATATTGAGAATGTGGGAGATACGATTCAGTATGGTTTATAATAACTTACCAATAGACCCAACAATTGGTGGACTTGACTTGCTTGATCATCTGTACTGGAAGTATTAGTACTGGCTGCAGCACTAGCAGGAGTTATTGGTGGTTGAACATAGGGTTGCTGAAGTAACTGAGGCTGTTGCTGTGCAACAGAAATAGGTGAACCACTCAAGCTAGGATAACCACTCTGCTGGGTAGCCAACATGGATAAGATTTGTTGCGCCTTTTGTGCCTGTTCTAATCTCTGGCTTAATTCAAGAGGTAATCCCTGAGTAGTGTATGTTATAGGAGGGATAGAACTGGCGGCGGTTGAAGGTGTAGGAGGGATGGGTGAAGCTTGCATGGGTACATGATGAACTGGAGCGGAGGAACTAGTATAGTGGCGATCGTAACTATCACGACGATGTCTAACGACCCTATCTCTATCTCTTTCTTTTTCCCTCTCTTTTCTATCCAACCTTTCTCTTTTACCAGCATTGATGCGCTCCTTATACGGATGGTCCCAGAAGAATGCAACGTCCCAACGACCTCCTTTGTATTCTTTATCAATAGTACCATCGTAAGCAGCAACACAAGCTCTTGAATCAAAAAACTCAATCAGCCGTTGGTTTCTGACAATGAAATGAGAAAGAATGGTATTAAGAATTTCGTCCACAGTGTACCTGTCGTAATTCTGGGCAAGATGCGCCTTCTTAAAGTTAGGTATACGAATGGCCTTAACTTCACCGAATTGTGAAAAGTACTGATGCAGCTCATTGTCATCTAAAGGTGAAGATGAATTTTTCAGAGTATAGAGAAGAGTGCCCTGTGAGGAAGGAATGTTAAGATCATGCTGGTTGATTGATATAAACACATACCTGATTCTTAGTTCTGTCACATTTAGCTTTCTCTTCCTCTTCTTTTGGCAAAGAATAGTGAACGTCAATCTGTCTGTCACGTAAGATGACACCTTGCATATTGTTCTTTGCTGATTCTGCGCAGCGAACATCGTACTATATATATAAATAGTGAGTGGTCAAAGAAAATAAAGAAATGTTTAACGAGAGATAGAGGTTATATATATATAGAGAGAGACACAGAGATATAGATAGAGCTAATAAAAAGATGGCTTACATAAGTTATAAAGATCATGCCTCTGTTTTCGATCAGATTGAAGACATCTTTGACTTCACCAAACTTTTCAAATAAATTACGGATTTCACTCTCAGTGATGCCATACTACAGTACAATTAACAACTATCGTCCTCATACAGTTGGGCGCATAAATATGTCTATATTACCTGAACATTTCTTACAAACAGTGTTCTACATGGTCTCTCACGGGCAACTCTTGACTCAATATGAGGGGGTAAACGAGACTTATCATCATCATAGCCTAAATCAGTTCAATTATAACAAGAGAGAGAGCTCAGTTATTATGCCTTTTCTTTTTCTCACACACGCACACACACGCACACACACAAAAAAGCGCACATAGTGTGATGCATATTGATGCTCTCTAATTTTTTTTTTCCTTTTTTTCTTTCTCTCTCTCTATCCGCTCACACGCCGCACACTGCACACACATACTGCACTTTTTTTTTGTGTTTATAAAATTATGTGATTAGCTTACCAAATCTGTCGTCTTGATACTCATTCTTTTTAGAATTACGATTAGGACGATTCTTATTGTAAGGTGGTCTACTGTCATATCTCTCACGTCTTCCTCCTCCTCCTCCTCCTCGGTTATCTCTTATAGGACCACCACCATTGCCGCCATTATTTCTATTACGACCATAATCATCACGACGTTGATTAGAAATAGGTGAGGCTGTAGTGTCTGTATCAGTAGTGTCATAAGGTTCCATTTGAAACATATTTAAGATCTCTCAACAAAAAGTTATTTGAGTGGAAAGAAAGAAAAGAGAAAAGAAAAAAAAAAATGTGAAATGGAATTGTTTACGTATAAATTAAAAATTTTAAACAGTCATATTTTGCATTAGGCTTTTTTCTAAATACTAACATGTCTGAAACAAGGATGATGGGAGTACCAAAGAGACATATTTAAAAGGAGGGAGGGGTTTAGGGCTTAGACTAGGGAATGTACGCGAGTGAATAGATGATAAAGGTTGGAAACAAAACCTATATCAAATATGTGTGTCAATTCAAAATTAGACAATTGAGTCCCCGTTTTGTCTCTTTTTTTTTTTTTTTTTTTTCTTTGTTATCAATGAGCCTATTGTCTTTCTTTGGTTGTCTCTTTTTGGCTTATGGTCCCATCTTGTCCATCTTTATATTATTTATAGCTCCTACTGCACAATATGTCCTATTAACTGTGGCAAGGTAAAGAAGCATTCGCGCGTCACGTCGAATTACTTTGTCTTAATTGTCTTTAGTGCCTTCTTTTGTTTAATTGCTTTATTACTGTCAAGTGTCATTTGGTATGCATCCAGGACAAACTATTACATAAGCATACTTTATAGTATAGTCATACAAGAAATATGTCGATATTGTTTTTATTTGTTACAAAGACGAGCAGAACACGGGTTAAACAGTATATCAGCCAATCCAATGTTCCCATTCAACAAACATATATTCTCTTTTGGTAATATTGAATACTTTTCTAATCTAAACTAATACAAACAATCCCGCAGTATTTGGATATGGATACGCCTTGACGAGTGCATTGGTTGGATACATCTCTCTCTTGGTTGAATCGATTGGACCTGGTGTCCTGATGTGTGAGAGTTGTCCTCAGGCTACCCTGTATTTTATATCTGCCATCACGACAAGCTTATTTTCACTTTTACATATTGGTTGGATGATGATTTCATTTGAAGGATACAGTGAACTACCAAAACCAAGAGGATACTGCAAAATCCTCTGGGTCATCCTATCCCATTATGGTGCTTCCTTTGCAGTAAGATATCACAATTAGCATATACAATATAAAACTCATGGAACACCTTAGACAACCCTGAATTCTTCTACAACAGTCAAATACGGATGCATATACTCAATCTTTATTTGTTTATTCATCATTTTAATTTCTTCATCCATCATCATTCTCTCACTCAAATCCAAGTTTAAACTCTTACATTAATCAAGATCGATATCGTCAGGATGCTGTGATGAATGTTGCTGTTCTCTTAAACGTTCTTCATTATTTCCTTGCTGTCCTTGTTCTCTATTGTTTAGATCGCTTTGTTGACTATGCTCTTGTTGATCAGGCAAAACAGAGTGACGACTAGATAAGGTTTAGAAAAAAAAAAAAAAAGATCCAGCAAGAATGGCTTACCAGACTGGGCATGTACTATTGAGTTTTAACCATGGCTTGATACAATCATCATGAAATATATGTTCACAAGGAAGCTGAATGACTTGTTCAGTTGCTTCAAATGCATCTTTACATACAGCGCAATCTGCTTCTTGACCTATAAAATCATAAGTTGAGCTCTAATTATCCTACATGACGTTTTCATTACTTTTTTCTTTTTCTGTTAACCCTCTTTTTGGCAGCGTCTCAATCACTTGCTCAGGTGCAGGTGGTGGCGCTGATCCTCTATATAATAGTGTTAATATACATCTTCTCCTATTTCTCTCTTTCATACCCTCCTGCTTGCTCCATCAGTTGCGTAATGATGTTATCAAAGGCTGTTCTACTGAACACATAATCATTTGGATTGCCGACTATTTCCTCTCCCAAAGCACCACCTGTCATGGCTGTGATGAATTGAAGGATGCTACTGTATGAGCAAAGCGAGTTTAATTTCATTATCTATATAAGTAAATAAATATGCATTATATACCTGGCAACGTTTCCTCGGGTATCATTATTGTTATTGTTCTGTTCATCTCCTTGTTGAGACTGTTGTTGCTGTTCTTGGTTATTACTGTTGTTTGGAGAGAACGGTTGAAAGCGAATACTACCGTTGACCATATTGCCATAAAAGACGATGGGTCGACTACCACTACCACTACCACTTTCATTATTGCCAGTTGCTGTCTGAGGGTTATCCGTAGTACTTTCTTGACTGTTTTCATTATTGTTATTATTATTGTTGGTGTTATTACTTTCGGTGTGAGCTTGGTTCATCAAGTTGGCTAGTAATGCCTGTACGATATTATTTATGCTTGGCTCTGGTTGTTCCTGTTGTTCATTGCTTGCTTCATTTCTGGGAGTAAAGAACTGATAAATGTCATCACCTACTTCACCTCGATTGCCATGTGAAATCGAAAACAGTTGAGCTGATCCTCCGTCAGGTAAAAATATTTGTCTTCGAAATGTTCTAGTAGAGGTGTTGCCTGCGTCAGATTCGTCGTTATGTTGGTGGTTATCACCCGACAAAAATTCTCGAGGATCGTCGTCAGCTTGTAACTGCCGCGCAGACGAATTAAACGATGCATATACATTGTATATTTTTACTTACTTCTTCTATGAATTGTTCATTGCACTGCTGGCAAGTAGGGTCAGGCGCCATGTAAATAGGAACCTCAGTATTGCAGATATGACACCAGTACCTAGTTGGTTGACGTGCTTCTGTACTCATTGTTGATTACAAAAAAAAAAAAAAAAAAAAAGAAAAAGAGAGAAGGAAATGAGTTGACGTGACTTTTTTAGTGTAGAATGGTTTGGATTGTAATTTTATACAGAGAGAGAATAATTCCATGATCCTTTATTGTTCCCTTTATCCTTTCTTTCTTTCTTTCTTTCTTAGAAATGACATTTACTTATTTAAACCATCACCGTCTTCTTTGTTTATGCCTGACTGTGTTTATCATTTTGTTGTCTTTGATAAATTATAGCTCAAAATCAAAACCAATCTATATCCATGAACAAGACTCACGCTTGCTTGTATCTCAAGCCATTCTTGATCGTCGTCTTATATCCACTCTGGTTGCATCACAAGCTTCTATTTTTTGTCCTCTATTTATCATGTTGATACCTCCATCACAGACAATTTCTATCACAGAAAAGATTTGTCAGGTATTTATGCCGCTCGGATTAGCAGCCAGTTGGATCTTTGCCATCCTGTTTGACTTGAAGACTATGACGGATGATTGCTGTGTGTTCATGTTGGCACATGGATTAAAGTATATAATCAGTTTACTGTTTATTATTGAATCATGTCTCATGTTTATCAATCCACAAGTACCTATAGAACTTGTTCCAGAGGCACAAGAGAAAGCATAAAATATGCAAATTTTACCATTTTTGGCTCTTATTGATCCTACCCAAAAATAAAACTAATAGACACATTCCTTTTTCTTTTGATTTCTTCCCTTTTCATTTATTTAATTATTCTTGATGTCGCTTGTGCACCATTATAAACATTGGACACTCTTTCTCTATCATGCATTACGTGCACCTACAATCCAGATTTATATGAAATCACCATCTATTGTCGCAGGTCAAGATATTTCAGGCACGGTCGTCATTCAACATTACCAGAGTACAATCTTTGGTGTCACTGTCAACGTGATAGGAAAGGAAGGTAAAAGGGGAATGATTGGTATACAAAGAAAATATTCATATATATTAAAATGTAGTCAACAAACAGAGTCGCGTCTTTCTCAAGGACACCATTCTTCAATTGGATTCTATTGATATGGAACACAAATTGACGCTGCCATTCAACTACAGGCTGTCGGATCTATTGAGTGGTACCTATGCGCATAAAAGGGGTTCCATTCAGTACTACATTCAATGGTAACAATTTATATTTATGTGTGACTAGGCTAATTTTTTTTTTAAAGTGAGCTTTGGTATACACGTTTGGGTAGCATAGAGAGAGTGAGAGTAAAGAAACGATTTGAGCTGTATTCAAACATGAGCCATTACATGAATGTGGATAAACCTATATCTTTTTCATCCGCACATCCTGACGTGTCTATTGACTTTTATATGCCTCGTACTGTCTGGATAACAGACAATACACCTATTTATATACATTTGACCATTCAAAACAACACACTAGACCACAGTGTAAGTTTTTATTTTTACGTTATTCTATTTATTCAACTACATCTACATTTAGATTAATGAAATTAAACTGAGACTAGTCAAACGATTTAAGCAAAATAAAGAAGTTATTGCAACTAGTTCAAGTTTAGGATGGTGGCAACCTTTAGAACCAGAGCAACAAGATACTATCCTGATGACAATCCAACCACCTGTAAGTAATAAGAATTCTACTTACAATCAACTCATCTTTTGCATAGGCAAATGAATTTACCATCTCACAACAAGGAAGTATGGCCGTCTCTTTTGAAGTACAAGCATTTACACGCTCTCAAAGATTCAAAAAAGACGTCATGTTGGCTAACATACCTGTTATTCTTGTCCATCCTATGTCATCCACAACATTTTCACCACCGCTTCTTCAAGTACCTCAGATAGCCTTTCCACCTAGCATACGGTACTATCCTCATAAAACTCTTTTAGGCAAGATGAAAAAGAGTATATCCAGTTGGATTCACAAATCACCTTCGATCTCATCTTATGCTTCTACTGCTACTACAAGTACTGCTCGAAACGTGGCAAGCTTTGCTATGGAAAAAGTAGAGATTCCTTAAACAAAAAGAGATGTGTACATTGAATGGATAAAGGGGTTATTTTTTGTAGAAATAAAATATTAAAGTCTACTCTTTCAATATTTGTGTGTGGACAGATCCAGATATTGTGACTGTTTTATGATTGCTCTATGCGCACCCTCCTATGGAACGGTTTTACGAATGCGCATAATTCTGTCTCTCTCTTTCTCTTTCTCTTAAAAGAAAATGAATGAAGCCAATCTTAATTTATCCACAAAACAAAAGCTTGAACCTTTTCTTTTATTATCAAAGTCAGCCAAAGGTATAGCCTGCTGTCAGCTCATAATGGACGCTTTAAATGCGCCCGGTGTTTTTGTATTCACCGAGCTTTATGAATCACCCAACATTGTTCAAGTAAGTAATTATGCACTTTTAAAATCAGGTGCTAAGGTTTTTTTTTTGTAGGCCTCACAATTACCCCAAGTGATACCCTACTACCAGCTTTTACGCATCTTCCTCTATGGCACATTTAAAGAATATCAACAACAAAAACATAATTTACCAACATTATCAACAACACAGATAAAAAAGCTTAGACAGTTAACCCTTGTTTCTCTTTCAGAACACACACAGGTATAAATGATACCCGCTATTTACAAAGAAATAACTGATGTTTGTATGTATAGACATTGGACTATGCCTTTTTATTAAATGAACTAAATATAGCCACAGTTCGAGAACTGGAGGATTTGATTATGGATGCCATGTATGATGGTCTCTTGACAGGTAAATTAGATCAACGCCAACAACAACTTTTGGTGACCAAGGCGATCGGACGTGATGTGAGACCAGAGCAGCTAGACGAAATGATGGAGACATTGGGTGCATGGTCAGCACAGACAGCCAGGACACTTGCCCATCTAGATGCTAATATAGCCCATCTGCAGGAGACAGTTCAGACAAATCAGCAGGCCAAACTTGACTTTAATCGACAGATAGAAGATATTAGGAAGGAATGTAGAGAGAGCAGTCATAGCTTGTCGAATGAAGTTCTTCAAGAAGATGGCAGATCGTCAAGAAAAGCAAGGGACGCGTATAATATTCGAAAGAGGTATGCTGATCCTTTTCTAACCCGATGCATGTGTTAACGTTAAGAGAATAGTAGAGGGCCAAAGCGATTTTTGGCGGAAAAGTTAAACCAATTCTAAAATTTATTTTAATATCAATAAACCGGTTTCTTGGCCATCCAACAGTTGACTCTTGTAAATGATTGATATTCTTCAAATTCATCGCATACTTCACCTACTGCGACGTCATAATCCACAGATGACATGCCCCATCGTTGCATATATTCGTTCTTTTTGTTCTTCAAGAATGCCTTTTGAATATCTTTATTCATAAAACCAAATTGCTTTTGATCTAATAAAAATATATCAATAAAATAAGCCAAAGTCATTCTTTTTGCTTACCTGATTCAGTTGGCCATTCACCAATTGGTATGTCTATTGTTATCAATTCTATGTCTATAAAACCTATTTGAGATAAGGCGTCTTGTAATGTCGATAACTCCCAGTCGATCTTTGTTTGGTTAAATTGTTCCTTGTAGAAAGCATGGAGTGCTTGCAGGACAGGGCCCGGATTATGATGTAAAGGGTCTTGTTCGATCAATTCTAATGACCCACCTGGCTTGAGGACACGAAACATTTCTGAAAAGACATGTATCCAATGATCTTTTTGCAGACAGGTGACCATGTTTCTTTGAAATAAGCTGACATCATAGGTAATTATTATAAGGCACATTTTTCTTTTAAAAGGAAACTTACAAGTCCACTGAATCTGGCTCTATTGGCCAAGTTTCAATGATATTAGCCCGATAGAAAGTTTGATTTGATAACTGAATGTCAGGTAATTTAAGATCTAAACCAATCACCTGAGCATCAGGGTACTGCGTCGCCATTTCTAGTACCCAAATGCCATTTCCTATTCCTGATTCTACAATTCGCTTAGGCGAGTCTAATAAGGTACGTGTGTTGCCTTTGCGTACGTTTTTTAATAAATAATGCTAAAGCTCAAGTGTTACCGACTTGTGTAAGCCTTTTTTTTTGTGTATTTACTTGTCTCTGTTCTCTATCGTGTTCCTTAATATCTTCTTCTTTTTTCATTATAGATGCAATACTTTGTTTTCGCTTAGCAAAGAATTCTGTGATAGACGACCTTCGACTACTTGCAATTGAACCAATATTGGTCGAAATAGACGTCGATGATTTTATCACTGCGTCTTGTTTCTTTTTATTCTGTATATTAATTTTACTTGACTGGTTACCCATTTATGTAAAAGAAAAAAAAGAGGAGAAAGAAGGAAAAAGGACAAAAGGAAGGTTGGACAATTGTCAAGACGCCCTGTTACACAGAATGGAAATTAAACTGTGTCTCTCCAGTTTTTTTTTAATCATTTCACTGAATCTTGCAGGTTGAGGTTCAATGTCCTCTCTAACGGTCACAGATGGTCTGTCCAACTGAAACATAATGCTTATAGAATAGGACACAACAATAGTATTCTTTGCTCATGTCAAGAAAGAAAGAAAAAAAAAAACATTATATAACTGCTTTGCTTTTTATGCAAATTTATTTTTAGTTTAGTGTAAGGTTGCTTCAACATCAGCCAACATATTTTATTCCGCTCAGCGCAGATGCACCTGTAAAATTCAGTTTTTGTCTTTATTCTCCATCATTTCCGGAGAATGATGATTGGTTACATCTACTTATTGTCTTTTACTATTCCGTCTTTTTTATACATTTTAATGATTTGTGTTTCAATAAAGGTGGTAAAGGAGGTATTTCATAATGTGGGTTGGGTGGATACCACGGCCTCTATGGAAACGTGAGTCAATTTCAACCATAAATGATTCAACATTACCTTGGTAATTTGTTTTGAAAGGTCAAGTGGACGAAGATCCCATCGAACAGGTGGATCTGGACTCAGATAGGCGCTGCCTAGGATGTTTGGTATTTCATAAAATCCAGGTGGTTTCCATGTATTCTTTATGTCCCATCGTTAGTTTCCGTATGTTTGCACATTTTTATATGATAGGCCTTACTTTGCTATTATAATGCATCTTTTTAATAAATAAATAAATAAATAAAAAAGAGAGAGAAAAGGAGAGAGAGAGAATAAATTCTGTTTATTTCACTCGAAAATAAAGTTATGTCAAAATTTAAGGGGGAGGCAAAACAAATAGAAATGTGGGCGCAAGAGAAAAAAGAAAAACGTCAGACTTTTCTTCCTCGTGTGTGTTGATTCATTTTACTTCATGATTATCAGAAGTACCTGTCTATTGTCATCATATATTTTCTCTTCTCTCTTTCCCTTAATTATATCTCTCAAAACTAATTTAAACTGTCATGGTAATCTAGTTGTTGTTTATAATCATTGCTTTACTTGCCATCTTAAACCACAAACATGTACACTTTCGACATAAACACAAAGAATATACTTCTTGGTTACTTTTTTTAAAAGGTACAATAATAATAGAGAGGGTTCAAGTAAGGAATGTAAAGCTCATCCTAAGATCATTGAATAACTTGAAAAAAAAAAAAAAATAAAAATCAATTGCTTATTTTTATCGATCTGTGTTTAAATTTGATCATCAATCTAAAAAAGGGCATATGCATATCCAAACACAAAAACATCCTTGATTAAATACAAGCATATATTCATATTGAGCTGCTTACATCATCCGTCATATTTAGAATGGAGGAGCCTTTCCTTTTGTTTTTACAAGTTGAAAAGATATACAAAATGGCAATCTTGTGTAAGCCAAAGAGTCACATCTGTTTCACCAAAAATTTTTTTTTAAAAGTCACGAATTGAAAAAGTATAAAAGGATCTCGTTCTTTCACCCTTTGTTAGAAGGGGGGGTAATAATCCCCCCTTTTTTTTTATATCAATAAAACCTCCTTCACTCAAAAAAAATGTCTACTTTTCTTGATTGTTCTACTGCAAATGCTGTCTTGAAGGAATATGGTCGTAATGATGGCCTTTCCGTTGAAGCTTTGATGGATGAGCAACTCAGTGGTGGCTTGACTTATAATGATTTCTTGATCTTGCCTGGTTTTATTGATTTCTCTGCTGATAAGGCTTCTTTGGAATCAAAAATCACAAAGAATATCACCTTGAAGACTCCTTTCCTTTCCTCTCCTATGGATACCGTTACTGAAGCCGAGATGGCTATTTCCATGGCCGTAAGTCTTTTTTATTTATATTTCATGCAGCGTAATGTAACACATGACACATAGTTGATGGGTGGTATTGGTATTATTCATCACAACTGCTCCGCCGAAGAGCAAGCCAAGATGGTTCGTACCGTCAAGAAATTCGAAAATGGTTTCATCACTGACCCCGTCGTCTTGTCTGCTGACCACACTGTTGCCGATGTTAAGGCTATCAAGGCCAAATCTGGTTTCTGTGGTGTTCCCATTACAGGTATGTTTGTGTGTGTGTGCATGTGTACGTGGGGAAAAAAAGTATTAACTATAAAAAAGAAAACGGCAAATTGCACAGCAAATTACTTGGTATCGTTACTGCTCGTGATATTCAATTCCACAAGGATGACACTACTCCCTTGAGAGATGTAATGACAACTGACCTCGTTGTTGGCCGTGAAGGCATTACTTTGAAGGAAGCCAACGAAATCCTTTGCTCTTCCAAGAAGGGCAAGCTCCCTATTGTCAATGCTGATGGTGCTCTCGTTGCCCTTTTGGCTCGCTCTGACTTGCTCAAGAACCAAAACTATCCTAATGCTTCCAAGGGCTCCAAATCAAAGCAACTCTTGGTTGGTGCCGCCATTGGTACTCGTCCTGATGACAAGGATCGTTTGACTCTCTTGGTCGAGGCTGGTCTCGATGTCGTCGTCTTGGATTCTTCTCAAGGTAACTCCATCTATCAAATCGACATGATTCGCTGGATCAAGCAAAACTACCCCAAGTTGGACGTTATCGCCGGTAATGTTGTCACTCGTGAACAGGCTGCCAACTTGATCGAAGCTGGTGCTGATGGTCTTCGTATCGGTATGGGCTCTGGCTCAATCTGTATTACACAAGAAGTTATGGCCTGTGGTCGTCCTCAGGCTACTGCTGTCTACCGTGTGTCTGAATTCGCTCGCAAATTTGGTGTGCCTACTATTGCTGATGGTGGTATCGCTAACGTCGGTCACATCATCAAGGCTCTCGCCTTGGGTGCAAGTGCTGTCATGATGGGTAGTCTCTTGGCCGGTACAACCGAAACTCCTGGTGAATACTTTTATCACGACGGTCAACGTTTGAAGCACTACCGTGGTATGGGCTCCATTGACGCTATGAGCCAAAAGAGTGCTACCGGCAAGGACGGTAATGCTGCCACCAAACGCTACTTTTCTGAAGGTGATGCCGTCAAGGTTGCTCAAGGTGTTGTTGGTAAGGTCGTCGACAAGGGCTCTGCTCGTAAATTCATGCAATACCTCATCACTGGTGTTCAACACTCTTTACAAGACATTGGTTGTCACAGCGTGAATGAAATGAAGGACAAGGTCTTTGCTGGTCAGGTTCGTTTTGAAAAGAGAACTGCTGCTGCCCAGATGGAAGGTGGTGTTCACGGTCTTCATTCTTTTGAAAAGAAATTGTACAGTACTAATTAAGCACAATCCTTGTAATATAAAAAGCATCAATAAATGATAATGCATGTCTTCATTTCACATATATTCTTGTCTTTTTTTATTTGCTTTGCACAACACACAAAAGAGAAATAAGAGAGGAAGCAGAGAAGAGGGTAAATTAAGGAGAAAAATGCTTAAAAATTTTACATAGCTTCAGTAGTGGTAATAACATCATCAATCTTTAAGATCATCTTGACTAATTGAGTAGCCAACAAGAATTGTTGGCGCTTTGAGATGAGAGGATCATAAACGTATTGCTCCTTCATGTCATTTGATCCCTTGTACAGACAGTCGACACCCAACTGATGGTTACCTGTTGTGGCTTGTTGAGCCTTGACTTCAGCTAAAGTCTCGATAGGTGGTAAACCAGAGTTTTCGGCGAGAGCTAATGGTGTAGCATCTAAAGCATCGGCAAAGGCACGCATGGCATACTGTTCGATAGTAGAGATCTCATCAGCTACCTTGGAAATGGCCAAAGAACAGCTAATTTCGGCAGCACCGCCACCATAGACAACGCGATTATCGCGCACCAAGTTTCTGACGGCACACATGGCATCATGGAGGGATCGCTTGGCTTCATCAATGATCATCTTGTTGCCACCGCGGACAAAGACAGTGACAGCACGGGTATTTGCACATTCTTCAATAACCAGCATTCTATCCTTAGTCGTACCAAATGTCAATTCACGTACAACACCAGCATGGCCTAGCTTTTCGGGTGCAAGGTCTTCAAAACGAGGTACGATGCGACCATTAGTGGCGATAGCAATCAATTCAATTTCGGGGCCTCCTACCCAACGGACAGCAGGTAATTGGTTCTGTAAGAGTAAGTGATTGGCTTCGTCATCAAAGCCCCATTGACAGACGACCATGTTGGCACCAGAGTCTTTGACTTGCTTGATCATGTGTTCAAACTTTTCCCTTTCATAATTCTTGAGCTTTTCGTATTCTTCTACACTTGTAATATCAAGCTTGTGCTTAGTCTTGGGTCTAGGAGGTTCAAAGGCACAAGTTAGAATAGCAATCTTGGCATCATGGACTTCACGAGGCATTTGAGGGTGAGACATGTCTTTGTCAACGACAACACCACGAACAAGGAGGGTATCTTCCAATGATCCACCTAACTTGCCGTCTACTTTGATCAATTCAAAATCAACATCCTTTCTTTCAAGATCGGCAACGGACAGAACTGCATTCACAGCAATATCGGCAAACTGCTCGTGGCACTTGGATACACTAGAAGAAATTGTAAGTATCATTTCTTTTGCTCTCTTTCCATCAACTTACATCTTACTGCCCAAACTGGTCATTGCCGTCTTTTTCAAGTTGCCGAGATTCTCTTTACTGAATTCAATCGTGTCTGAGATTTTGTCCAGATGCTCAACAGCAACATTACAAGCACGTTCAAAGCCATCAGCGATACGAATTGGGTGAATACCGCGGTCCAAAAGCTGTTCACACTGTTCCAAAAGAGATCCAGCCAATACTATATAAGATAAGACTACATTGCACATACACACCAAGCAAGTTACTTACCAACAACACCAGTTGTACCATCACCAATTTCATCATCTTGACTCTTTGAAAGTTGAACGAGTAACTTTGCAATTTGATGTTCAACTGCCATTTGATCCAAAATAGTAGCACCATCATTAGTTACTGTGATATCACCATCAGGAGATATCAATATCTTATCCAAGCCTCTGGGTCCAAGTGACGACTTGATAATGTTGGTTACAGCTTTAGCAGCTAAAATATGAGACTAACAAGAACAGATGATTAATAAATATAACACGTGTATGATGTGTTTTTATTTTACTCGAATAGCATCTAATCCGTGTAATCTTGACTTTTGCTGTCCTTCACGAACAATAATAAAAGGTCTACCGTATTCATCAGTTGCGTACACAGCAGAGTTGGGATCAATTCTTGCAGAAGCCATCTTAAAAAGTGCAAAGGGAGGAAAGAGGAAAGAAGGGGGGAAAGAGTTTAAGCTTAAAAAATTTGCACGTTAATTTGAAGGAGTCTGAGTTTAGATTTATGATTCTATTACTTTCTTCATTCATTTGGGGATTTTTTTTTTTTTTTTCTTTAGACATCAAAGAAAATCAGACCCAATAAAATGAGCTTTTCTTGATGAGTACCAAATGTTAGTATTGTTATCATTTTAGTTGAACAAGTTGGACACTTAACAACAACTATCTTATGGCAATTATAGCCACTGTAACAGCAATCAGGCTCAAGAATATTCCATTCAAATAAGCCAAACTCAATTAGCCACTTTGTCTGCAATGACGGACCATTCCCCTAAAAACATCCTTCCTAAATGTGAGGTCTACTGTTTCACTTACAAAAGCAATTGCAAAAATCGCAATTGAAGATAGAGTCTAATTCAACTGGGTAACACTTTAAGAATTTGATGGATAAAACACAGAAGAAGATACGTTTGGGTAGATTCAAGGTACGCTGTTAAACATTTGTGAGCTTTACGTTTAATCAAACGCTGATCACTCTGTGAGATTGCTGCTGAGGAAGATTTGAAGATGAAATGAAGTAAGAGCTTCCGTTTATATGTCACTAAAATAGTAGAGAAATGGATATCGTTTTATCTTACCTTAAGCACCTTTCTTGATTATTGAGATGTTGAATTATTAATAGCGTAATTTTGAGCCTGTAAAAAGCATTTAATGAAGCGAAAAATCAATGTAAAGATAATTAACTAAGTAGATAAAAATTTGATTTATAAGGTGTTTATTCAAGCTTACCAGGCTGACTAGGCAGCAAATATGTATCGTCCAAGTTATGCAACTGCTACTCCCATCTTGCATAATCTTTCGCTTTACTTATTACATGCATCTTTGAACAGCTACTTCAGTGACCATAAAGTATCGTGCTTGGGTAATTTGCAGATAACCTTTCGAATACGTACGCCTTTTGGTTTGCAAGCATCAATAAAAAGTATCTTGAGAAAGTGTTGCTTATTCTAGTAAAGGCATAACTTTGATTGCTTATGGTTTTATTATTGTTTCTAATATAGTTGATAGGAGCTGAAACACAGGTAAAGTAAAAGAGGAGAGAGTAAATCGAGATGGTTATTTCTACCACCTTTCCCCTTTCTCCAATCTTTATATTTGATGATAATATATCAATTTAAATGAACAAACTTTATTAAATAATCCAGCAGTTAATTTATTTTCAAATGCGTCTATCTTAATAAAAAAGTATGCAATATGCATGCTGCAAACTTATGAAAGATGAATGAAACAGTTAATATTGACAACAGAACGTGTGTATTGAAGGTACCTTTTTATTGGAGTACGTTCAAAAGAAATAAAAGGCCTCACCCTGCCAGGTAGTCATTCTGTTTTCGCAGCTTGTCATGAAAAAATGATATAGAAAACAAGGAATACCCAATACTACCTTGGCTCATAACTTACACAATGAAGCTTCCTTTAAATGTTTGATAACTCTTTTTTAATACTTCCTTAGTATCATGTAATATTGTAGTGAAATTAAAGAATCTTTGTTGAATAATTACCAAGGCGTGACATTATATTAACATTTGGCTCTATTTAAATTGTTTTTTCGTTTATAATACAGCATTTGAATCTTTTGGATAATGGCAGAAACAGACGTAGTCTATCACTATCTTCCTTAACCTAAGTAATGCAAGTTCACGATGATAAAGTCAATGCCTGGTTAGGCTAACAGATTTGATTAAGTCTAAAATGAAAAGCTATAACTCGTAAAAGTGAATTAGATCATAAATTTTATCTCCTTTTTATTTTTGACATTGCAAATACAATTTTATTTGTTGCGCCCAGCAACATATGAATTACCCCTTAAACGTCAGCATTTTTCATTTAAACGCTTTCTTGATTAAATTACTGTTATCCAAATGAATTTTCCTCTACAGATTAAGAAGACGTTTTAGAAATAAATATGCACTGGAATACATTCACTAAAATAGAAAGCACTTTCAAGTATATTTGTTATGCAAGAAAGGGGAAAAGGAGTTCAAAAATGTAAGCAAAGAGAAGAATGTCTGCATTTTAAGGTGATGAGCATGTTTTATTTTATTTCTTACTCCTTTATATCATTTTATCACCAAAGAATATATAGATAGATAGGAAATGATAAATGTGGTAAGGATAAATACGGGAGTTAAAATTATTCTCATAAGAGCCGATAAACAAAAAAATATAAAAATACATTCTTTTTTCTTTTTCTTTATACTTTTTATTCTCCCTTAAATACTCATGGCTTTCAAGACCCTTTTTGGTTAATGTAAGTTTTTTAAACTTACTCACCACAGGATAATGACTGTATGGCCAATGATAACTTCGCAAATGCCCTTCTATAAGGTTCTGCACATCTCTGTATGGATGACCTCTGAAGTCTTTGCCACTGACGAACGATTCTTGAAGGAGTACTTTATAGTGACTAGTAGCTGGTTATCTGCGAGTATGGCTAGTGGCCGGTTTGCTAATTACTCCAGACAGTTGGCTGATGCTGTAGGGATAAAAATAATTAGCAAATCATAGTTAAGTCTCAGTCTATGGCCTAGTGTCTTGACTGGTAGGGCTAAGAGAAAACTTCATTCTATGGATTTGATCAACCTGGATGAACACCACTAGCAGCAATCACGGGCTTCTTTTTATTGGGCTATAGCGGTTTTGCCGACGTTTTTTTCTTCTCTCTTTTTTTTTAGGACCACTTTTTTAGGTAAATCATTATGTTTTTTTTTTTATAAATAAATGAATAAATAAATATTACTTTAAATTGCATAATAAATCCTTTATGCTGACTTGAGTAACTTATTACTTGACTACATCTCTTTTATATTCATTCTTGATAATCATATACGAAGCACATACTTGGATAGGTTATTTCTATTCATTGTCAACTACCATAGCCGTTATGACATATATAACAAGGGTTTTCCCCCACATAGTGTGTTATGTAATGGTTTAAATGACACAAGGCAAAGGCGAAAGAAGTACTCTTTGAGACTAATTTTTATTCTGAGATAAAGGCAGAAGGAACATACAATTAAATAAAGGATCTACTATTTATAATTGCTATCTGTTATGTAATGGTTTATAAGACACAAGACAAAGACAAAAGAAGTACTCTTTGA
>NW_019671946.1:106731-192307 GCF_002708625.1 Rhizopus microsporus ATCC 52813 | reverse complement strand
CGTACTTCAACAAACAACGTGCCGATCAAAAGCTTATTCAAGACTTACGCGCCAAGTTTGGAGAAGACGCCGTGTTTGTGATGGGAAACTGGTCCTCTCCCTATGCTAGTTATTATGAGCCTATCCGTAGCCTTGGTTTCCGAGGGTTCTTCAAGAAACATAGGCTTCAAGTCTTTCTTATAGACGAGTACAAGACCAGCAAGTGCTGTCCAACATGTCACAACGAAAGCCTTCACACGTTCCGTCGTGTTCCAAATCCACGACCGTATCAATGTGAGCGATATCCTGCTGTTGTCTGCCATAGCCTTTTAAGGTAATAATACATGAACCACGTGTATGACTTTATAGTGATTGAACATTGCTTGTAGATGCACCGATCTATACTGCAGACCTACCATGGCAGCACCAGACAGATATCGCTTATGGAACAGGGATGTTGCTGCTTGCCTTAACTACGAGCACATCCTTCGTAGGCTTCGATGTAATGGCATGGTTCCTCATATGCTTCGCAGGGCTGCTGCTGCTCCTACAAGACGTTGGAGAAGAGCGAACGATCAGGAGCAACCAAGAACTAGAATACGCTTAGACGATGTTTCTCCGTCCTAGTTATCGCTAGGACACATCTAGATGCCTTTGGAGTAAGTTATATATAATAATTTTCTTACATAACTAACTGTATTATCCTTTATATTCTCTCCTCGGTACTTATTACTCTCATTTGTATGTCGTCTGCTTTTGCACGCATCTTTAATCTTTGCGTAAATACTTTTTTTAATACGCGTCAATCATTTTTTTCATACATATCATAATTTTATCCTATTTCCTAAATTTATTTTTAATAAAACAGAATCAATTTTCCAGTTCCAGAGTTCCTGATGGAATGTGCTGCCAAGCTTTATCCGTTGGCGTGTTTTCCACATTGTAATGGTTGACTTTAGAGATTATGGCTGGTAGTTGCTTGTTAGAGTTATCGCCAATGTTTCTTGTCCGTGTGATAGTTGCAGATAGCCCTTCGCGAGGCAAATGCTGTCGATAACCATTCGTTAAAACAAAATGCTTTTCACAAACAGGAAAATGGAAACACTCATCTGTTCGTTTCACAATTGTTTACTTTTCAAAATCCATAGCTGCTTGTAAGTTTTTTATCTCATTTTCCTTTGTGGAATATTACGGAGACGTTCAGATACAGCCAACAAGAAAGGATATAAAAGCGAAATTTAGCATAGTATATGTAATATATAATGCCTTGTGTATTATTTGATATGAAAGAGTAAAGTCGTTATAAAAGAGGAAGCGATCTCCTTGTTAACTTTGGTCTATTGACCAATAATCAATAGTGAGAACCAAGTTTAAAATTAGAAACAAAAAGGAGCATACTGAGGTTAGTAAAGCTTTTAAGTAAATTGTAAAGTAATTTGATCGTCAAAGTAAAAATTAGTTGGTTTTGATTAAGGTAACATTATGTAACTAGAAGACTAATTAATAAAAAATAATGCACAGAATAGCCACATAAAGTAAGGCTACTTAGCTGACTTTTCTGTTGTCAATGATCAAGGTTGCGGAGAACGATTTAAATATTGATGATGAACCAAATGAGAAGCCAAAATATATAAGGATTGGCAAACTAACGCTTTATAAGATGAAAATAAACCTTGAGCTTTTGGAAAGCCTCAGACGAAGCACGGCTAAAGCGGCCAGCAATACTCTTAAGCATGGAAAGGAGAGCGAACATACCTTTGCTGTTGTCAAAGCATATTTTCACTGTGCCCTTATTCTGGAAGTGGCCTGCCGTCTCCAGCAAGAGAACCTTCAATATCATAAAACTCGCGTAGCCGAATTATACCATCAGCATTATATACTTTCCTGCGATCAATTTTTGAGCCTATTGGGACCAGCTGTTGGATCATCGCCTCGAGAGGCTCTTCGTCGGGAACGTAGTAAGGTCTAGGATGAAACGTATGGCAAAGAAGGTTAACAGTAGCTTCGAAGCAAGGGTGAAGCACCTTGTAATTAAAGGTCGCCTTAGAATGTGTCATCGAAGGCAATTTGTTAACCATGTTAGCCCTAGTAATCTGAAATGAGTATGAATTTTGGGAGATAAATATACAATCGTACTTACATAACTAAAAAGATTCCCTTCACAAACCTACATTCAGCTTTGTGCTCTGCCAGACACTTAGTATTTTCCATATTATTCACCAATTCGGTAGAAGCCTATAAGAAAATAAGCTATCAAGTCTCGAGTATTTTTATATTTTTTTTTATACATTATACAGTAAGGCCTCAATGAAGCTCTTTAGTTGGGGAACACTAGTACTCATAGGAAGTCTTGGCTTTGGTTTATTTGTGAGCTTAAGCACTCCATTTTTTTTTTCGGGGCTAGAGCAATTACAAATTAGTACAAGTAAATTTGGTTTCTTTCTTTGATGTGTACCTGTACTTATGAGAGTTTATATCCGACTCTGCATCAGCAAGAAAAGAGGACCTCTTTCTTTCTGCTCGTCATGATGAACCTAAGGTAGATAATACGCTAGGAAATTAACAAAACTTTTTTCTTTTTGTTGAAAGATGAGCATATAGTATTATTCTTACCTTCTGCTTCTTCTTATGAGGCTCTTCTGAGCTGTTGTTACTATCAAATCACCTTCTCCTTGATACACGTAGTAACTGCCTAAAGTATGTGGTGAGAAAATTTTGAAAAAAGGTTATTTTTGTATGAGTAAATATACCGGAGATGGCTCAGGGATTGGGTTTGAGGTTGGGCTTTTGAGCTTATGTAGTTGCACGTCTATCTCCAGTAAAATAGGCTCAGGGTTGCCTTTTGAGTGTATTTTTACTTTTTTGCAGAGCCGACTTATACACTGCTGCAGGATCCTTACTAAAACCCTCTTTAAAATGCTTACGAAAATTCTTTAAAGACCACTTAGAAGCTGACTTTATACCTGGAGTGATTCGTCATTGTTAATGAGAGGAAGTGAAAGAAAGCGAAGTAAAATTTTGGGTTTCCGCTATATACACAGCAAACAGCATATCTATCGTGTTTATCTTATAAATACTTCATCTTGTAAAAGATTATTTGAAGAAAGAAAAAGCAAAGAAAACTGACCACAAAATGCGTTATTCTTATAGATACGCCATATCCAATTCTCATTAGCCGTGATAAATTCATGCAATAACCTTGTTTTCTTATGAATAATGAGCCTTCTCTCATTTCAAAATAATAAAGAGATTATCACAGACTCATTGACGCATGCTTCTCTTATACTTCAGTGGTTGTACATAGTGTTGTGTAGGTGTGGTTTGTCTAGTGCAAGTTGAATTGCTTACGTCACTAATTGGGAAAATGCTGTGCAGATGTGTTGTGCAAATAGCAATAACCTAAATTTTGTTGCGCAGACTATCAAGCGAAAGGAAGGGAAGCGCACATGATTTGCTATTTTAAGTTCAACGCCAAAAGTAAGTTTGAGTGGGCTTAGAAAAAAGTTCATTGACAGGTCATCTTTTTTTGTTTACAGATGGCATATTGACAAGCTTACGTGTCATTTTATTTAATGATTATTCCCTTAATTTATTCATATTTTAGTAGTATTATCAGCAATAGTTGATTTACATTTAGTAAATTATATTCTTTTTATTTAAAAGACAGAAAAGTTCCTGTTTACTGTTTGATAACTAACTTATGATGCCCCCTTTATTGTTTTTGTAATCGTCTAGTTTTAGTTAAAAGGACTGCAATTTCCCTTATGTATTACATTGGGCGCATCTGATAACTTCACTGTGGTAGTTGATCTACATTTGCGTCTTCTCTTGATTTTCTTTTTCCATATTCGAGAATAGTAGATCTTGACATTGAGGTAACCTTGCATTACCTGAATCAAATGTTGTGAATGCTTTTGATCTGTCATCATTTGAAAATACACTTGTAACTTGATCTTTGCATATTTAAAAAAAGATCGTTTAATCTTTTTTTTTTTTTCTATCTTTATTTGATTGATCATGTCAAATCTTTACAAACACTCGTCAGAGCGTATATGACAAAGTTCCCTCCCCATTCGGGTGCAACCATCAAAAGATGACATGCATCTAATAGAGAATAATATAAATTCCACTACTAACATATTCATCTATATCCTTCAGCATCAAACTATTATTATTATTCTTATTATTATTATTATTAGATGGGTCAACAAGAACATTTATTCTCCTTATTAAAAAGTGAAAGTGTTGTTTAAATAGGAAATGATAACCAAACGAAATTATTGGCTACAACTATTTAAAGTAAGATATACGTGTTACTCAATTTTGTGAAAATAGTGTAAATGGGGTGACACTCGAATTAAGTATGCACTTACCATAATTGCCCCGAAAGATCAGCTTTATGTATTCCTTTTATACACTTGCCCTATTTATTCAACCCCCTATTTAATTTGAGGTTTTACCAAAAAAAGTTTTTTCAAAGTACTTTTTTCTTTCTTCTTTTTCATTATTCAATAAAAAATATACTAAGGAAGCTTCTTTCTTTTTATTATTTTTTATTTTTATTTTACTTTCCTTTTTCATTATTACATGTTACGACTATAACTACAAGCAGTACACATCAACCTTTCCATTCCTTTTTCTTTATTGTTACAAGTATATATTAAATATCATGCTAAATTCACCAAGGAATTCTGTTGCTCATAATCAACAAGCAAAGGTAAAATAAAGAAATGTCATTTTACTTTGTGTACTTATTAATACCTATTGCAGTTGGCAGTGGATTATAATGAATTATTAAAAGAACTATCATCTCATGAAATAACCTCAGTTGGATGTTATACCATAGGAGAAACCATAGGCGAGGTAGTTCTAGCTGTCCTTTTTATAATGATTTCATGATAATAATAATAATTTTTTAAAGGGCACCTTTGGCAAAGTTAAAAAAGGTTACCATAAACTGACTGGTAAAGTAGTTGCTATTAAAAAGATCAGTAAACAACATGCACCAATGATGGCTAGAGAAATACATCATCATAAACAAATTAAACACCCAAACGTTGTCATGTTGTACGAAATGATTACAACAGAATCAGCTATTCACATCATATCTGAATACTGTCCAAATGGTGATCTCCTAGATGCTCTTACCCTCTCTGGTGGTCGCTGTTCTGAAGCAAGAGTTCACAAATGGTTCCATCAGCTGACAGACGCAATCAATTATTGTCATATGCATCATATTGTTCACAGGTTAATACTCCTTATATTTCTTTGTCTTTCGTTCTCCTTATATACTTACTACAATACATATAGAGATCTCAAATTAGAGAACATACTATTAGATGCTGACGATAATGTCAAAATATGCGATTTTGGCTTTGCAAGATACATTCAAAAAAACCAATATTTAGAAACATTTTGTGGAAGTCTAAGTTATTCAGCTCCAGAAGTCATCCTTCGTAAAAAATACACCGGCCCTGGTAACTATAGCAATCACTATAGTAGCTTCCCCTTTAATACTCACCGTCTCGTAGAAACCGATATCTGGTCTTTAGGAGTCATACTTTATACCCTTCTCGCTGGAGAATTTCCTTTCGATGACGATTCTGAAGTTGTTACGCAAAGAAAAATTGTTCAAGTGGATTACCAAATGCCTTATTATTTCAGCTCAAAGCTAAGTAGTCTTATCAACGGCATGCTTCAATTAGAGCCTTCAAATCGTTTCAGTTTGGATGCTATTATCAATCATCCTTGGATGACCGAGATTGAGGATTACATGATCGATGAGGGTTTGACACCGTCCTCTTCAACTACTTCAAATAACAGCACCTCAACAGACATCGACTTGATCGTTGAAAGCGTGCCAACATCGCCTCAATTCATATTCTCACCGCAGATTAAATCCAGTCTGGGTCTTACCGAAAAATCACCTCGATTCTCTGCACCTACTTTGAATAATAATCGATACTCTTCTACATCGCCGTCTTCCTTCAGAACATCATTACCTAGCTCATTTGCCCAGCAAAAGCCTCAAGGAATGACGCCAGTTGAACAGCGTCTGTTTGCAGCGCTGACGGCGGCAGGCTTTGACAGAGATGCACTCATCAAGATGCAGACAGGCGAATGTGATACCTCGAGCACACTTTGGCACTTATTACTTGAGAACATGACCAATAAATCTCAAGAAGAAATAGACTCAGTTCCCAATGCATTTGCATCTGCAATAGAAAACCACCAGAAGAAATCAAATGCCGTAGACTGTGGCATCCAGACAAGTCCAACTATCAGCCGTAGTAATAGTATTAGTCAGCCAGCTGTGCGTTTAGATTCATTTGATATAAAACCTTATCCTAAACCAACTGCACATCATACTATCCAAACCATCGGCTTTGGATCAACAACACAACAACAAGATAAACCAGGGTGGTTTACCTCTGTCAAATCATGGTTTGGCTCCAAACAACAGCAACAACAGCAACAACAGCAACAACAAGCACATCGATCAATTGCCACTTCAGCAAACAACAATAATTATACTATACCTGCAGTAAATACCAGAGATGACGACCTGATCATGTCACCGCCTATCTACAGAACTGGATCTCAAAAATATCGGCGTAGAATGCTTCAGCTGACTGAACCACCGGTGAGCGAATTGGATCAATTGACTTATAATGGCACAGTTTTTACGAGCAAAAATACCAACAGCAAAACTACAACAGCAAGCATCACTACTACAAGTAGCAACAGTTTGCGTGAATACACTAAACAGCCATCAGCTCATGTTGTCATGCCACCTACTGCGCTTACTTCAGCACGTCTTGTTGCTGATACCTTTTCTATTATAAGCGATGATACAGCACAACCAAAAGAAATAGATATCTGTGCAAAGCGGTATTCAATGATGTACCTACAACAACATCAACAGCCAACACCACCTCCTTCCCCTCCTGCGATGGCTGCCTCTCCGCAAAAGAACTCTCAAGTAGAATACAGCATTGTTCCTTCTCCTGCTATAAGTCCTATAGAGGAAAAGGCGCTCAGCCTATCACCGGCGCCCGAGAAAAAGATACAGGATGTATCATCTCAATCGCCGCCGCCACCGCCACCGCCTGTCTTAGAACTTAAGCAAGATCAATTTATCAAACCCAAAGAAACATCTCCCTCGCCACCTCCTATCCTTTCAACTGGTATTTCAACTACTGTTTCTATAGTAAGTCTCATTTCGTTTACTACAAGGGAATGTACTAATATACATTTCTTAGGAAAACACTCTTTCTTCTCCCTTCAAAGCACGATCTTCAAGGTTTGAATATGCGCCAAGATCTAGACTAAGCATATATGGTATGCAAGAATCTAGAGTGTTACCGATAACCAGCAAGACGATTATAGAAGAAGAAGAAGAAGAAGAAGAATAGATCATAAAAATATGTTATAACCCCCTCAACTTTTGTCATTATTATCTGATATACATTCATTCCTTTCTCCTTCTTTATTATTTATTTTATTAGTATTAGTATTATTTAGTATTATTTCTCATAGTATTCCTTTTTTATATACACACAAAAAACCACCACATATACATATTATATACATATTTCATTAAATCCCTCTCTTTTTTGTTCTTTGTCCTTTTGTAAAAATGAATAATAATAGAGCAAGTTCAATAGGATTTGCTTTCTATAAGAAAAAAAGTGTTTATATCAAAAAACGTGTGAAATTGTAAGATGCACTTGCCCCTTTTCCTGTCCTCAAGATCCTGCTTGAAGCGTTCCAAGATAAATTTTTCAAGATCTACATTAAGTTCACAATCTTCAGGTTTAAAGGACTGCCTACAGAGCGGGCAAGACTGATGATGAGCAGGTACTAACTGACCATGTTCATCCAGAATAAAGCAAGAGCAGCCAATCAGTGGCGCCTTCACCAGTAGAAACCCTTTCTTTTTCTTGGCAGAGCATTGGTAACAGTAATGCTGCTGCAGGCAGTCCTTGCAAAACGTATGATGACATCCTTTAAGCGTCACTGGTTCATGCAATATAGATAAACAGATGGCGCACATTACGTCTCTTTGACATGGTAGCTGTTGCTCTAGTGCCGTCTTTAGTTCATTCAAAAGGTCTTGACTCATCTGTTGGCTAGTCTCGTATTTCTGATTCCAGTAGGTAGCCAAAAGGGGTGAACGAAGGGCAATGTGACCAAGGTCCCAAAGCAATTTGAGTTGGCTTTCGATGTAATAATGATGTAAAAAGATGTCTTGCTCTAGTTGATACACACGGTTCATATACTTTACTAAAGGTGAATTCTATATACACAACTCAGTATTTGTTTACATGTATAAAAATAATATGTATATACCTGTTTCTCGTTCCGTATAGCTTGCATACGATTTTCAAGAGTATAGTGGAATGTTTGAAAGTGGCTATGTATAGACTTTGGTGTCGGAAGGGATCGTCGCTTGTTGAAAGAATGATCGAGATCCTTTAAACAGTTTGATATGAACTGCCGAACTTCATGGACTAGTTTTTTATCTCTATTTCTTGAAGGGAAGGACTGATTGCATTTTTTTTAATATTGTTTTATATATATATTATTGGCAACTTACGATGCTATATAAACCTGTACATAGTTCATTTATTTGACCCTTCAGCATGACGGCTACACCGGATGCGTGCCTGTAGATACGTTCTAGTTCAGAATACCATAGTTTTATAAACGTTTCCATCAATGACCAATCTTGACTACTTTGTCTTCGGCGTTTCTTCATTGTAACCAAGTTAACATAAGTTTGCACAATCGAATGTATTTGAACAAGATGATGTTGATAGACTGGAGACTGTTTTAAGCAAGTGGGTATAGGTTCAATATGTTGATCAAATTCAACAACAGATAACTTTGATTTCTTGCTGCTATTAGTTCGAAAGATACGATACCAAGTCATGATTAAACAATTGATGTATACAAGAGGAAAAAAAAAAAAAAAGAGAAATAATAATAATATATATATTTATATGTAAAGGAGAGGGCCGGCATAAAAAAAGGTAAAAATGAAATGCGCGCTTTTGAATAAAAGATTTATTACTTAAACATAAAGAAGGATGCGCTTGTTCTCGCAGCTTTAGCGTATGCATGCAGCTCTTTTCGATCCTCCAATGTCCATTTTTCTTCTTCTGGTATACTCTTTGATTTTGCATTGTTTCCATACTTTTGCTTATACTGCATGTATCTGTCATATAATCTAAAAGGATGCAGATAAGTACATGTATTAATAAACTTAGGATATCTCTGTTTCTTACGCTTTGTATTGAGGGATATTGCAAACACCGCCAACAACAACCAAAAAGGAGTTCTCAGGTAATCCGTGATAAACACGTCGAATGTACGAGTCTAATGTTTGAAGCTGAGTAGCACGTTGAGCATCACTGGCAGCACTGGGAAGCACAGTGGGCGCCCCGCTATCTTGCTGCTGTTGACGCGTTAATGTGTCATCTGCTGTAATATATCGAGTAAACAAGAAATTCTTCTCCTTGATCTTTTCCAACGTCAGCTCCACTAATTCCTCATCTGTATCTGTACGGTGATAGTCACCCGAGAGCGTATCGCCAAACAACCTTGTGGCAGATCTTGCGCTCTCAAGAATGGCGCTGGATCGTGGGGGACGATTGGCGCTGAGACGGTCAAAGACGAGTTCTACCTTTTTAAATCGACCAAATCGAGGTTTATTCGCAAGCTTGAGTTTGAACAAATCTAGTGTGGCACGAGCATCTTCAGCTGAATCGTGACCCATGAGGGATTGATTATGTCCCTGAATGTTTCTCTGTAAATAGGTACGCGCCAAGTGCTTCAGTGAAGGCTTATAAGGTGGACCTCGCATATGATCATATAATCTAGAGGTATCAACGCAGTAAGGGTGAGCTAGTTGCATTGCTTTCAAATCGTTTTCTAGACCGTGGCCAACCAAGATGACGTTGTGATCGACAATCTTTCGCACATGTTTTTGAGCGCGGCGTAAAGAGCATGTGGTGGCGCCCATAGCTTCAGGAGTGATACCTGAATACTGTGTCAAGTAATCAGTGATGGGCGCATCAGGTTTGACAAGTTCATCTAATAAAATACTGCCATCTACGAATATTTTAGTAACCCTTCTTTATATCTGCAATGTGATTTGATTACCTTCATCAATAAGCGTAATACGAGCTAATGCGCTGCCCTTTTCCGTCATGACCATTTCACAATCTACTGCAATGATTCGTTTAACAGGCTTCATGACACCGTCCACAGGGGGTCGAGTTTCTTTCCAGCCATCAGGTAAAGCAGCGGTTGGATCTAAACATGTGGGTATCGGAAATCCTGCCTTTTTCATCTCATCCAACGTCAACATGTAATATTCCCTCATGTTATCCTTAAATGCCTGTATTTTTTTTTGGTTTTCGTCAATCAGCTTTTCCTTTTTTGAATTAGATATGCTACACTGCAACATATCGGCTACAGGCGAGCTCAATTTTTCCTTTTCGCCCGAGATCATGTGAACAAGCATATACCGACTCTGTTTTGTCAAAAAGGGCATGGACGATTTACCAATCCATGCCTCTTTGGGAAGATCTTGAAGATCAACAAATGGTAAGTTCGACTCCTGAGGCAGACCAAAATAAGAGCAGTTCAATCCAGGTGCATAGATCACGACCAACCGTTCGACTTGTGATTTATTGATAATGGTGCACCAAGGCAGATTGCAAGTTTCTGAAAGTGCGTAAAGAATGAATTCACGTATCTGTGTCGTTGGTATTGCCTGTGTTAGGCTCTTGGGATTGAATTGAAAGGCGGCACGAGTGATCAACTGACCGTTGACATTAGCCTTGTTTTTCCTCTTGAGTTTTTTTTTTAAACGGATCGCAGCTACTTTGGCTAGTATTTCTTCTTCGGTTAGTTCCTTCTTTGCTGCCTTTTTGTTTTTATTGCCCTTGTCTTTGTTGTTCTTGTTGTCTACCTTGTTCTTCTTTCGAGAATTGTCGTTGTTGCTATCTTGGGCAGCACGCTTTTTTCCATTATGGTTCTCTTCTGGCTCATCGAACGAGACATGAATTTTGGTAGCAGTGTCGTAACGTTTTTGGAATCTGTCAATGTTTGGCGTAAACTTCATTCGATCGATCAAGTGACAAGAAGGCAGATAATTTTTTGCTGCATGTTTAAAATAATAAGCCACATTTTTCTATTTTTGGGATATTCAGGGCGACTTGACTTTTGGAAAAAGAGACTGTAGAAAATTAAGACTATATAATGCTTGCTTCATGTTGCTACTTGGATCAGCTGCACAGTATGAGGTGGTATATGCAGTAGTTCACAGATTAGAGTGTTATCATGAAACAGTAAATAAAGAGTTGCATGTAGATTCATCTGTCGACAGTAGTCATCATATGTATTTAGTAGTGTAAGTTGTACATTATGTGTCATTTGCGTTTACATTAAAAATAGAATGTATATATATGCATATATATATTAAGCTCAGGTTTAAAATACAAGACGTCATTCAAGCAAGTTATGCTTGTTGGAATCAAGGACCTGCCATGATCATTTAGTCCGCTACTGTATGACAATGGAAATAGATAGTAGAAAAGTAGGATATCTCTGTATGTCAAGTAGAAACGTCAAAGTGTGCGTAGACTGTTGTGTCAATATATATTATACAAATGTATCCAAGCAACACCCTTGTGTTGTCTATTTTAAAGAAGTTATCAAGGTCCTTTAAGAATGTAGATATTACATATTACAAAATGTGCGTTCCACATAATTTTGGCTCAACACCAATCTTTGCACAGACTTCATCGGTCAACGCTTCCATGGTTACACGTGATTTGTGGTGCTTAAAGTATGAACACGTGTTTATTAAGAATTACTAGTAATTTTAAATTTTCTTAGGCTTGGTTCTATTATTATTTTCTTTGGCTTGACGAGCTGCTGCCTTCTTGGCTTGGTATGTCATTCTATAAAAGTTGATAAAGAGCAACAAGTATGAACTGAGGAGAGCACAACCAAAGAGAGCAGAGGTTTCAGTACCAGCGCAACTTCCCTTGTTTGGCAAGTGAGGCCAGTAAGTGTAAGCGAAATAGGTGTAAGTACAAAAGTAAACAACGAAGAGATCGATGATGAATTGAGTGATTTGCATGGTGGTCAAGTATCTCTTCCACCAGATCTTGGCGCCAGCAGCTGTACGGAAGTAGTAGTAATACATAAAGACGTGTACTGTCAAATTAAGGACGATAGGTACCCATGACTACAACCCAGAACGTTAGTCGGAATATACACTTTTTTAATTTTTCACATGAATCTTATTCTTACCACAGAGGTTTTGCCGTTGAGCTGAGTGTAGCAAAGGACCATGGTTAAAGAGTGATGATAATAATGAAGGAATTCTACAATAGAGTTAATACCCACACCTACACATATATAACAACAATAACTTACCCAACTTCTTCTTCTTCAAGACCAAAAAGATAGTATCAATCAACTCCCAATACTTGACAAGATAGTTGAGGTAATAAAGCAATTCTAAGGGTTGTGTCCAAGATGATTGATCACAAATGGCAGCCAAGAATCCTTTGTGATAAATGATAGGAAGGATCTTCTCAACCATTAATACTAAAAGTGCACCAGAGACCAAGGTCAATAAGACATTGTGAACCATGAAAAAAAACTTCAACTTGAAAGCAGGAAAGTTCTTCATCAGGAACTGACCACCAAAGATGACAATGAAATAAGTAATGCAGGTGGTAGTGACTAATGAGATGTTAGACCGAACCTCATCTCCTTCTCCTTTTATATATATATATATGCAACTTACCTTCTTGAACTGTAGACAGTGGAGTCACATTAGATGTATAGTGAAAGTCAGAAGCCTTTTGACCTAAGACGGCTTCATAAACCTTTTCGAATATAGGATACAGTGGTAAACCGAAAGGAGTTTCGGGGCTAAAATGAAGGCTCTTCAGACTTTCCATTTTTAGTGTTGACTTTAAAAGAGGAAGAGAGAAAAGAACAAGAGGGAAAGATGTCAAATCAATGAAAAAAAAAGCTTATTTTATATGAAAATTTTTTATTTTTTATTTCTTGTTGAAAAAGGGGGAAAGTTAACTGAATAAGGAAATAATTGAATGTCCGAAATAAGACCCAGTAAAAACAAGAGTGGCTGTATCAGACATGGTAAGCTTGACTTTCAAGGTATTCCGCCCATGAAACGAGGCCACTAGAAATAAATATATAATTAGTTAGATACCTAACGTCTATGTTACTTACTCTCCATTTAAATCATCTTCTTCTAACGTGTGATCAATCATTTCAACAATATCATTCAAGGGAATATTAAAGTGTTTAACATCAAAGTCAGTATAGGTTGCTCTTAGTTCGTGTCCGTCCAAGTAACCATCTCCATTTGAATCATGAAGAACAAAGAGGTAGTATTGGATATTGGTTTCATTTAGATTGGGTAAATCATCCCTCAGGATACCTTTGAAATGTTCTTGAATGTGCCTACAATTATCTTAGTGATTTGGTTTTGGTCAAGTCATTTACTATTTACTCCCTGGTACTTTGATAGTCGCCATAATTGGAATGATCTGGTTTTGCATAATGATGAGTTCCAGGTCCGGCAAAGACAGACTGAAGGATGAAGAATAAGACAACGATAAGCACTCGATACATGTAAAAAAAATAAACAAAAAAGAAAAAGACGAAATAGAGGAAGGGGCTTATTTTTATTATTGGTCATTTTCTATGAAAGGGGGCAACATTTGTTTATATCGACAGCATAAGAAATCTTTTTAGTCTGAGCTTGCAATACGCGTAATACCTTCCATTTTCGGAGCAAGTCATGCTTGATTTTTATTTGGATTTGACATTCATAAGGTGCAGTAGAAAGAGACTAAACAGTTGGTATATCATCACTCAGTACCTTTTATTTCAACCGCAAAACCTTATAACAGCTTTCACTTTGATATTATGTCCTATAGTGAGTGTGATGGATACGTATCACTTTTCATGATTATTCTTGCTGTTTAGCTTTGGAGCATGTAGCATGGAGAATGGCTAACATACATCTTCTTTTTGGAATCAGAGATATTCTTATGTAAAACAAAATACTACAGTCAACAACTCCATTACTTTAATGTTTTATTGAATCATTGTAGTACCCACACTACTATTCAGTGTTTAAATATAATATCTAGAATTGAACCTGATGTGACTATAAGCTCTGTTACACCTCAACAGAATGTGGTCAACGCAGTTTAAATAATTCAGTTTCTTCATATGCATTTATCATCTCTTTTCTCTTTACTTTATTCCGAATAAAGATACACACAGTCTCATCGTACTTTTACTTTGTTTGATACCAACTTCAAACTTAATACAACAAATAGACCCTTTGTACAAGGACAACCATACTTAGAAAGCATGGGCCGCTAGTAAAGGGCAACAAGAATTACTGTAGATGAAAAGTCACAATATAAATCGGGTGGTTTGGCTTAACCCTTTGGATTGAAGAATTTGGAGTTACCATTGCTTGAAACTTCAGGTCGTTTTTCAAATACTGATTAAACCAAAATTAAACTCGATAACGACAGAAAGGAATATTTGGTATCCATACGATGCTCAAATGCATTGCCGATGTTTCCTCTTTCGGTTCGGCTGAGGTAGGTAATATATTATTCTCCAAGATATCGTAATGGATTCCAATAGTGTTTGCATGATAATAGAAATGAAATTATACTTGTGGAGTGCTAGCTACCGCGAAAATGGCTTGTTTGACTTTTGGAGGAAGTTTGAAAGATATAAAGAAGACATTGTTTTATTATAATTAAAGGAAAATAAAGCGTGGCTGAGAGCTATTGTGGTAGGTACACCATTTGTCTTTAAAGTCTGGAATAATTTCAAGACCAAAGCCGCATCGTGAAAAAACTTTTGGAACCTATCAATAATCAAAATGAAATACCAATTAGTAACGACCAGCCATTATATTCACAAGGACAAATCGGTCAACTCTTTAAAGAGCTTAATAAACGACTGGAACTCTACGAGGTGTCTTGCTCCTTTACTATCCTTTTAGCCTTAACGGAAACACAACTGAAGTTGTCACAAACTAATGATCCTGTGATCGTCTTGATAGACTTACACCATTTTTATGTACAACCTGTATGTGATGCGACGTGTTGGATTCGCTGGTTGTACATACCAAAATGTAGAGGCTATGCTTGGCAGGCTTTCAATGGCTGCCGTAACGTATGTATCTTTTGATACGCGAGCTTACGCTCAAAGCACGGACACTGACAGAAAATCAAGCTTGCATTTCTTTTACGTAGAAAACTATACATTAATGAATGATAGTTATTCAAACGTGATCATGAGCGTTTTTTTTTTCAAGACATGAAAAACGCTTTGTTCAAGACGATGGCAAATTTAAGGCTCCAGAAACAGCAAAATTCCTATTATTGGATTAATGCAAGATTCTATAAATCAGAATATCCGTCATATTGCTGATGCTTTTGTTGGTCGCATTATCAATTTACAAAAAGGGTAGCCTTGTATATTCGGTTATTGAGCGTCGAGTGCTCTTGAGTTTGAATTCATGATAATGCTTTCATGTAACATATCTTTTGGTGTGAGTACATTTGTTAGCCAATGACTAATAGCAAGCTATAAGTGTAAGCAGATAATTATGCATCGGTAATTTTTTGGGCAGCTCTTAAATCACTGTCTACTTTAATTGCTTCCATTATATTTGTCAAATTGTCCATTTTCACCATTGTTTTATGCTTTATAGTAAGCTCTGATAGACATTCCAACATTCAAGTCAACATACTGAATACAAGGTCTTCAAGATGTTTAGAATTTTCAGATAAATAATTGCTTTCAAAAGCATCATCATTAAGAAATTGCATCTTAAAGTAAACAGTGTTCTTCATGAGAAAAAAAAAAAAGAGATGATATATCATAATTACACGTAAGTGGTCTTTGTTGGTCAAACTGATAGCATAAAATTAAAATGTATCAGTAGCAGCATTCTTTTTATCCCTTCTTCTTGAAAAGAAACACAAGCTAAGATGGATATTTTATAAAACCATGCTTAGCGTGGCACCATGTATTGAAAAGTTTTATTGGGCTACATCATAGGTAATGGGTAGAGATAACCCACTTAGAATTAGTCTAACTTCTGGGTGTAATGAAGCTGACAATAGTCACGCAAAAGACGATACACTGAGATTAATGGACAACGCCAGCTATTTGCTGTACAATCCATTGGAAACAAGCTGACCTTACTTTCAACAAGACGTTTGGCTGATGACCAATGGTGCTTTGCCGAAATACGATCTGCTATTTTACCAAGACTGTTGGGGCGACCGGTACTGTTTGTTTCGTGTGATGAAATTGCTATCGACTCTCAAGGTAAAGTTGAAATGAAAAGTTGTCACTTAAAACCAAATGAAATTGCTGTATAGCCTGGTTCATCTTGAGCCAGGAGAAGGCAGGAGCTAATGAATCTGTTGGAAAGCTTTTATCATATTTCGAGCACCAAAATAATGAATATGGCCACATCATCAGCTCATTTTAATGTTAATTAAATACTCCTAAAACGTCAAATAAAAGCAAGTTTTTGCTCAAGATTCATTGTTGATAATAACCAACCAAATGCTAGAAGGTTAAATGTTATCAGCTGATAAGTATAGTGGTCATCACACCTTACTTTACAGGTTTAACTATTCAGCTCCGACAGTAAAGGTCTCTAGACTATAGATTTCTTTAAAGTATATCATCATTAGTCAAACAAAGTCATTTATAATTTAAAGTTTAGCGTAAAAAGTACTATACAAGGAGTGTCTGAAGTGATTCCAGTCTTCATAATCCTTTTAAAGATTGTAGCTTCCACCACAAAAAGAAGTTGACATCGCTTCTTTGAAGCATAAACACGTGATGGGCGTTCCAACCGAAGCAAATCGGACAGGATAGCTGCGCCAGTAGTCAAGAAGATTGACTTTTTGCATAAAGAAACTTATTTCTGATATAGTTCTAGGCAGAAAATTGAAATAAAAAGACTTGGTAATATTTATTGCCACTATAGGCAATCTATTGACAATAACTTCAAATAAAGCACCTAAATCAAGAATATCTTCTAAAACAAATGGATAGTTATATTCACCCGACTTGTGTGTGTGTGTGTTCTGCAGTGATTTTCCCTCCATTTTATACTCAGGAGCAGGAACAGATTTAATTAAATATCATCCTACTGAGTCATCAGGGAACCATTCCGTTATCAGATGCTAAGCTATTGTCAGGGTAAAATTGTATTACCAATCTAGTAGTATTACCAAAAAAAATAGTGTGTGTTGCTTGATATCTCTGTGTTTGTACAAGAGTTTCAAGTTGGTTATCGTAAGATTCACCAAGATAATTTTAAAAAAGACAATCGTGTATAGGATAATATATTTCTTAAAAAGGGATTCATTTCGGACTCCAACTGTAATTATCGACAGAACAATAAACAAGCGCCTTTTTTATACATTTTCTATCAATCCCCGATGAACTCTAATCTTCATTTTCCCTTTTTTATTTTTGTTGTATTAAACCCTTTTCTTTATTGTCATAAAGTGAAATCTGGGGAATGTGTCAGAAATACATAAATTTTTGACAAGCATTACAAGTTTTTTATTTATCTTTTCGAAAATACTTCATTCCGTCAGCATCTATGGTTACATCCCAATGATGTGTTACAGAGGGTAACCAAACAGATGGTTTAAAGCAAAAAATGAAAAAAAAAATGTTACAGTGAGATTTTCATATTCTTTCGCTTCTTCTTATGGCTCCAGTTACCAAATTGGATATGCTCATATTAAAAAAAGGGCGTGATATTTAACGATGCTAGGACACAGATCACTCTGGTGATACGAGTTTTCATACAGGCTTGAAGCACTATTAAATGTCCGACAAACATTTATTATTTTTATTTGGCTGCCCTTTTTGTATAGATTTCTTCTTCTTTTCTGTTCTTCGATATTGTTGCTTGTTAAAGAATATGGTAACGAACAATAATCAGCTTGGAGATAAAAGGAGACAAAAGAATCTGTTGTCTTTTTTGACAAGCAGTAAATCTAATTTCTTTAGTAACAATAATAATAATAACAGAAAAGGTAAGACAGACAAAGAAAAAAAATTGTAAAGTGAGATATCAACATGTTTTTTCATAGCTATGATCACCAAGGGAATATTTGGTGCACCTTTAAAATCAGCCTCAATGTGTGGCTCATGTAATCAATACGGCTTGATCGTACCTGATCCTGTGTATAGGTGCTTTGAAGAAATTATGAGCAGAGGTAATGAAATACATGTGTACACTGAGATTTAAATATTCATTTCCGCATGATTCCAGGTCTGTTCACCGAGGGCATCTTTAGGCTATCGGGTGCGGCTCCCGATGTAGAGCAGCTGCAGTATGATTTTGACAGGCCACCTACTTATGGAAAATACTTGGACTTAAAAGATAAAGATATTCATGCAATCACTGGTGTTGTTAAGAAATATCTTCGACAATTGCCTGATCCTCCTATTCCAGTATCAAGTCATGAGAGATTTATTCAATTCTTTGGTAAAATGCCAAACGTCATTGTGTACAACTTTTCTAATACGCCCTCTCTTTTTTTTTATAGACGAGTCGTACTCTCATAATGCAACAATTAAGGCATTTGCTGCCATGATTCAACAGTTACCTAGAGAGCATTTTCATCTTGTTCACTATATTATTATTTTGACATCGTCTATAAGAAAACACTCAAATATCAACATGATGAACCCAGAAGCACTGGCTATCGTTTTAGCACCTGTCTGTACTGGACTCGAACTCAACCTGAAGGAAATACCTTCATGGGTAAAACGTCATACGAAAATGGAGGATATGAGTCATTTTATCGAAATGAATACCAAATGGACACGCATTTGGACATTGTTGATTGAATATAGCGACACATTACTTGATCTCTGGAAGAACGCAATATGGCAGATACCTCAATCTATGGGTAGAAACACCTTGCCATGCCGCCCTATGCATAATAAACCAGTGCATCAAAACAGTTTGCCTGTCTTCCAGGAACATGAAACACTATTGGAAATCACACCATTTAAGCCACCTGCAAGACGTGCAAATAGTACGAGTAACGAAGAAATATACAAGGTTGTTGTGATGAGACCAAGGTATAGCTCAAGGAAGTCATTACCGACCATTACACGATCCTCGCTCACACTGGATGATGAGGAGGAAGAAGAAGAAGAAAGTAATGATAGTGAGTCCTTTTATTCTTTATTTTCAAGGTCTTCAGTTAGTGTAAGCCACTGAATTATAGATACCCTTATTATTTATTCTTCCCTTAATAAACTTTTTGTTTTTACGTGTATATTTTGTCATTCTATATTTATAAGCCCAAACATGTTTTTTACGTCATTTTGATTGGCTCGTAAGGTTGCTTAATGGAGTATCTGCCATATAAGGGAGACATACCATTGAATAGTACACCCCAACATTTGTCATATCCAATCATGGTTCATTTTGGGTCAATAACGTATTAAACAAGTTAACTGAGTGGGGGATGAGTCACATGAGTATAGTTTTCCCTCTGCTTTCATGCTACTTCACATGGATATGCTTCCGAGGGAAGTAAAAAGTATAAAATGCCAAAAACACAATTCCCCCCTTTTTTATCATCTTTTTTCTTTCTTTTGGTTTAAACATGTCTCTTATCGCTCAAGTCACTCGCCGTCAATTCATTAAACCATTCACTCGTGCTTACTCTGCTACTCCTGTTGCTGCCTTTGGTAGACAAGGACCTATAAGAAAGCAACAAGAAGATCAAGTATCTAATGAAAACTCAACTGTATATGTTGCTCAAGAGGTTGCTCCTGCTGAAGATGCTACTTTTAGTCCTATCATCAACCACGTCTTTGATGAATAATTGACCATAGTTTGGTCCTTTTGTACATAGCTTTTTTACTTTTTTTTTATACCAAATAAACTCAAAGTCTTTCGACAATCTTCTTTGGGTTACACGATACTAAACTGCATTATTCAAAGAAAAAGTCATGCGTGTACAAACGAAAAGATCGACCTTTTAATAAACACAAACGGGATATACAAGATAAGAGTTCGTAAGTGCGTATACAAGCTAAGCCTGCTTACACAATTGTCAATCTGTATACATTAAAACCTTGTTCGTAAAACAACCCTTGTTATTGTACGTTTGTTTCACACTTGATCATGTTGGCCCTTGTTCAATTTATGCATAATTTGACCACAAAACGAACCCAAAGAAAGTTTCCTTGTTTGTTTATGTTAAAGCCATCAAGGACAAACAGTCACATTTTTGATTGAATTTTCGACAAGTATGGAATAAAGTGTTTTCCCCTATATTTTCTTTTTTTTTGTTCAAACATTAAACATGGTGACAACTATTCAAAAGAAATCAAAGGCCAAGTCTACAAAGCAATCTAAAAAGACTATTGAGAAACCAACCAAGAAAAATAAAGGCAAGTTTGGTTTGACATTTTTATTTTTCAATGACTTATTCCTTTTTAGGAATCAAAAAGGCAGCTGCAGCAGCTATAAAGTAAATACAGCCAGATCAGAATGTTGAATTTTATTGATTGTTATTTTTTCTTGTCTAGGAAAAAGACAAAAAAGCCATCTAAAAAAGAAGAGGAAAGCTCAGATGATGAGGACGTCTTTAAGGTATGTCTTTCTTAAAAGAGTGTCTTTACCTAAAAGGGAAAACTAATATGAAATTAGAAATTGCAGCAAATTATGGATGAGGATTCAGAAGCTAGTGAGAACGTATCTGATGATGATGATGCATTAGACAGTAAATCAGCATTTTTATCAGAAGATGATATAGATCAAGATACTGAGATGGAGGATAGTGATGTAAAAGAAGAAGAGGATGATGAAGAAGAAAATGATGATGATGAAACAGTGGACAGGTTAAATAAAGATATTGATCAGCATAAAAAGGATCTGGAAGAATTAAAGGAAAGAGATCCAGAATTTTACGAATATTTAAAGAAAGAAAATGATGGGCTTTTGGATTTCAATGAATCAGATGAAGAAGAGCGTGAACAGGATGAAGAAGAGAGTGATGTAGAGGATAAACAAGCAGCAATACCCGTTTTAACAAAAGACAGATTAAATGAGTGGATTCAGAAAATAAATGCCACAAAAGATTTTAGAGCATTCAAGAGTTTATTATCTGCATTCAAGACAGCAGCCAGAATGTCAGAAGAAGATGACAAGATTACGTTCACTATCAAGATTGATGACCCTAATGGTATTCACAATTACTCTACATTTGTAAAGTGATCTAATCGACTATTATAGTCTTTTCAAAGGTTATCATTACAACACTTCGATGTGCACCTACTGTTTTTTTACATTACCTTAAAGCTAAAAAAGAAGGGGATTCGCCCATGAAATCAGGTCGTTGGAACTTTTACAAGTCATATGTCAAGTCCTATCTCACCAATCTTATTCATCTCTTACGAAACTTGACTGATGCCGACATGCTTCGATTGACTGTGAAAGAAGCTGAAAAGTGTACAGTACTGCTCGTGTGCTTTGATCGATTGGCCAAAGAATACCTCAAGACCTTGCTCAATCTATGGTCCAGCAGCATGTCCTCAGATAGTGTCCGTATCCAATCCTTTCTGGCTATCAAATCTTTAGCTATAGCATCTGTGCCATCTGGAAAGGAATCCAAGGCACAGGGTTACCTTGACATGTGCTTAAAGAACGTATATCTGACCTTTGTCAAACACTGCAAAAACACCAATCCTCACACTTTGCCTGTGATCAATCTTATGCGTAATCTTGCTACGCAACTCTATGGCATCAATATGACTTTGAGTTATCAGCAAGCATTCGTCTATATTCGTCAACTAGCCATTCATCTTCGAGCAGCCATGAAGAATAGAACGGTTAAGGATCAAAACATGGTATACAATTGGCAATACATTCATTGCATTGATTTTTGGGCTGATGTGTTGAACGCTTATGCCGGGCCAATGAAAGATGAAGAAGGAGATGAGGTCGAATCACCATTGAAATCACTCGTCTATCCTCTGACACAGGTTGCCATGGGTACTATTCAACTGATACCTACCGCTCAGTACTACCCACTCCGATTCCATGTGCTTAGATGCTTAACCTCTCTGGTTCACAACACAAATACATATATTCCACTGACTGTCTACGTCATTGAAGTCCTGCAAGGAGCTGTTGCGATGGAAAAAGCCAAGAAAACAGGAGGTGTGCCCCTTGATTGGGATACTGTTCTTAAAGTACACAAGAAGATCATTCATGGTCGCATGTATCAAGATGATGTCCTGGATCAATGTGCAAAGGCTTTAAAGAACTACTACAAGGAGTATTACGAGAATGTTGCATTCCCTGAAATGGTCGATACAGATATTGTAGCTATCAGGCGATTCTTGAAGCATTCCAAGAGCTTGAAAGGAAAGGAAAAGTTGCTTAATCTGGTGAGAGAGGTAATGAACACAAGATTAGCAGTGTTGGACTAGGACTGATTTTTTTTATTTAGCTTGAGATTAAGCAAAAACAAGTTCGTGAAGAAAGAGGAACTAAATTTCCTGGTCGATTATAAACCATGTTTTTGATTTACTATAAATACATTGTTTGAATGCGTTGATACTTTTTCTCTTTAAATATACGTGATTAAGCATCCATTTTTATACATAACGATGTGAAAGGTATATGGTTTTATTTTATAGTTTCAAATAATGCTGTGTAGCGTTGATTTTAGATGTTGCAGACTGATTTATACAATATTTATGATGGCACATAAGCTTCATCTTCTGACACATAAGATACATAACGGTGCAGCTCTGTCAAACCACCAGCGACTAGTCCAAACGTTGCTCCAAAAAGGACAGAATATCTAAAAGAGCCTTTTGGTAGCTTTGCTATTATACATAAAAGTGAGAATCATTGTGAGAAAATACGATCATTTGGCTTACACAAGATAGAAAAAATGGTTCCAGTCGCGACACCGGCAGTAACCGAATTGACAACATCCGCCTGTCCCTTCACCTCGTCTAGACCAGCCTCAAGTGTTCCATACAATAAACAAAGACCACCTGTTCTACCAGCATATCGAATGCCTTTTTTGACTCCTCCGAGCATCATTTTATAATTTTTGGTCTTGTGATAAAAATACCATCCTTGAACAGTCGTCGGTAGCTTATGTGCATTTTCTGCCAAGTATTGCAGACCAGATTGTCTTCCTCCTATAAAGGCTCCTATACCAAAACCCCATAGGGAGCCGATCGTTGACATGAGAATAATGCGAGATTGTTTGTCTAATCCTGCTCGAAGCATAGATCTATCCACATTATTGTTTTCTTTAACGTTCTCTTCAATAGGTGGGACTGTTGTAAAACTGATATTATTATCAAGAGAAGGTATATGAGTATTAGGCGTAGGTGGAGCAGACATAAAGAAAACACAAACAACCCTTGGAGTCGTGACAATAAAAAGTCACTTTTAAAATCGGGGATTAAATTGCATGCAAATGGGCAACAGTCAAGAATCAGTACAAGACTGATGGACTGATAAAGCTTTTTGGGGCTGAACGATCTTCGTCTAACCCTTAATCATATTGGAAAGCGGTCAGGAGCCTCTAAGAGCAAAAGCTCAAATTCTACCAATACAAGATTGTATTTGTCGCTTTGATTATGCTGAAATACATTGCTGATGACTATGCTTATGCAGCGGTCTAAGGGTTCACCAAGGTGAAGGCATTTTTCCTTCATGCTACCAGCAAGATTTGTTGTCAATGAAAACAGTATAATCTATTCTGATTTTTTGTTTGAAAAAGTATGGGTAATCAGCTGCATCTCTGGAGCATTAGTTACAAGCAAAAAGGTGTCTTTGATCTTTGGAGGGAGACAAATGTTCAAATCAAACCAATATTTAAAGACAAAGGTAATCTTGTACCTGGTTTAATTCAGTTCTGCTGGGTGGCCAAAGCAATATACTATATTTTATTGATTATTGACGTTAATTTTATAAATTTTACGTAAAAAGGCGACAAAGAAATATATGTTTGAATAAAACGACATCATGTCAAGAGAGAGATAATGAGTATATATAGAAAAAAGAAAAAAAGTATGTCAGTATTAGAGTACATATCCTAATATTAGTTTTACTTACCACCAAGGTGCATTCTGGGGAGGGTAGCGATAACTACACAGGATTGTTTAAACAAGAAAAAAAAAAGGAACGGAGGACTAAGAAAACCCAGAGCATCAGAAGAAACTATTGGGGAACGTTCCAGATACACGCCAGAGAGCGAAGAGGGCGGGACAAGCGAGTCAGAGCAAGGACCATGAGGACAGGCTAGTTTTGATTGGTGAATCTTTGAACACTCAGAGGGACACTTGATAACTGCTGTAAAGAAGCAAAAAAAAGGACTCAATTAAAATGGGTTTTTATATGTTGTTCTTTTTCAAGTAGGGTACCATTTTACAAAAAAAAATTACTTTCCGGAAAGAGTGTATAACCCTTTATGAGTTATATAAGTAACACTAACGGTATTGTTGAAATAGGGTATAATGGAAGAGTTCATAAGAAGCATTGTGGCTCTCAAAAACGCCCAGGGCAGCACTAAAGCAAAATACCTATATAGCGCTGAAAAGCCAGAAACTGTTTACTAATATAATCAACCCGATTATATTGAAGCTGATGAAGGAAGAAGGCAGTTCTGGAAAGTCAGCCTTAGATCCTCTGTACTCCCTTCCACATCCTTAATATGTCAATTTCTATTTCCTATTTTCCTTTTTTTGTTGAAAAATGACATTTATTGATAATAATTCTAAAAATGCATTAATGCAGTAATCGTGTTACCTTACGAAAGGAAACATCAACTTCACTACAGAGTTGTAACGAATCTGAATGCTCGCTAGCATTGAAACTCAAGGATAAACTTGAATGTAAAATTAGATCTAATGCAGCAAACTTCTCAAAGGATAATGCTTCAAAGACAACTTATTCCACAGCATTCAACGTGCTGAAGCTGGAATATTCATTTCTATTGACAATATACACAAAAATTTACGATTAACATAAAATTGAAATAAAGCTGTACGATTAAACAACCATTTTTTCTATTAAAGAAAATGAAAAGACCACTATGGGCGCATTGAAACTATATAAAAGTAAATCTGTGCACTTTATTTACAAATTATTCGCATACTGATAAAAAAAAAATGATAATTTCAGACAATAATAACAACTTTTTCAGTTACGTGTCATTTACCAGTGCTGACCACATTTATCTTCTCCCAAAAAGACAGAATTCATTGCCTTTTTAATAATAAAGAAAGGATTGGTAATCAACTAAAGTGTAATCGCTATTGATCTTGTAATGTGACTGTATTAGATACTCGGACATTAGAAACGCTTTTCAAGCCTGCTACTTCAGGCTATTTTTTTTCTTTCTCATTTTAGGAAAATAAAAAAACCAACATGTCAACAACAGAATGGACCATTTTAGAAAAGCTATTGCTTTCTCAGGCTGTTTACAAGTATGGAGAAGATAATTGGTTTCAAATAGCGCGAAACTTGAAGCATCACGCTCTGTTAGATCGCCCTTCTGACTACTTTAATCAAAAGGTAAGACGCAAGGCAGCAAAAAAGTTAATTGGCTTTATTTCGATTTTTATTCTTAGTGTTTATAGAACTGCTCTCTTCAATATTACTTAATGATTGAAGACATGGACAAAGAAAAGTAATGACGACAAGTTATCTTTTCTGCTCTCTATCTTACCCTTGTTTTTTTTATCGTGTAGGCGTCAACAACAGTCTCTTACAACCCAGGATATGCCAGTCGTCGTACGTTTGGCAAGACAACTTTATACACAACGACTAGAAGAATTAAAAAAGGAGATAAGCGAAGATGAAGAAAAGTTCTTGGCACTCGTATCTGAAATTGAGGAGATACGCGCCGGAAAATGGGATAATCAGTTGTTGAAAAATAGCAAAGAGGACATAAAAAAGGAAGATCAGTCTGAGGAACATCTTTCGGAGTCTTTGGAAATAAAAGAAACTCAAGAAATAAACGCGAGCAATGATGAAAAGAAAACAGAAGAAATGGCTATTGCCGAAAACGAAGATAAGCAGAATGAGGAAATAGCACAATCAACAGATCGAGAGCAACTCGGACAAGAAGATATCAACGATAATCGAGAGCAACAGTCAGCGATTGATAATGATGTAGATCAAGCATCAAATATAGATGCACCAGTGCAGCCAGAACAAGAAAAGCAAACAAACGATATTGAACAGACATTGCAATCTTCTACTGAGTTAGATGCATCACAGCAACCACAACAAGAGGAATCGCCAAAAGCAAAACTAGAGACAGTAGATGAACCAGAAAAAGAATCAGAGCCATCAAAAATAAGAGACACATCCAACGAGAGGGACACTGTTGTCTCTGCTGAGGAACCAACATCAATATTAGAGCTTAGCACTGAGGAAAGTTCACGAATGGCGCAGAAACGCCAAGCAGAAGACATAGCTATGTCGGAGGAACTTCAATTAAAACGTAGTAGATTAGATAATCGTGAGGAAGCTAATGCTGAAAGTGAGATAGAGAATGAACCCTTGAACGCAGATACAACAAAAACGGAATACTCCACAGGTAAGTAGATCATAAGGAGAGAGGAGAGCATACTCATATTCAAAACTTTGTTTAAGATCTGGATGTCAGCCAAGGCACGACTCCTGCTGAAATAGACTATACAAGAGATGGAGAAGAAAGTGGTGCAGGTGAAAGTAATGCACCTACGCCAACAAATGAACGCAGTGGTAGTCACAGTAAAAAGTTGAGCAAGGAAGACCCAAGGCATAAATCCTGGTTGAAGAATATCAACTTGCTTTGGCGAGAAATTGCGAATCATAAGAACGGTACGATGTTTATGAATCCAATTAAGGAGTCCATTGCTCCTCAATATTATGATATTGTAAAGAAACCCATGGATTTGAAAACAATAAAGAACCGAATTAGGGATGGAGTAAGTGCACTATAAAATAAAAATAGGGTATTAACTATGCGCCTTAGCTAATAAATACAACTACCGAATTTGAAAGAGATGTGATACTTATGTTGACTAATTCACTAATGTATAATACAGAAGGCACTGAAGTGTATCAGATGGCAAAAGAAATGCTAGATGACGCAACAGAGCAGATAAGGATATTCAAAACTGCAGACGAAGATACATCAGCCAGCACACATACAAGGGCTGCATCTATGGCAGCAAAAGAACGTAAAAAGAGTTTGGCTAATGAATAGAAAAATAAATCGCTTGATTATCTTTTTAAGTAGATATAAAAGGAGGGTATATTGTTATTTATTTATTTAATCATCACATTTCTGTTTCTCTGGAAGTCCTCCAACAGCTTGTCTCCGTTACCTTGTTGTCCGCGCGCTTTTCGAGACTTTTCAAACTCACCATCCATCATAGTACTAGAATCAAGTTCATCTTCATTGTAAGTTTCTAGAGTGTAGCCTTGCCATTCATACTCTTGAACTTTCATTGCGCTTTCTCTTTGCCAGACCGCTTCCATTTTTGTAGCATGATACCCTTTCCATTCTTCAGATGTTTCTGACTGAGATGATGCTCTCCTTGGACTGTCTGTGCTGCTATTAGGTCCAGGATAACCCTTCCAGACCTCTTCCTCGTCTTCTTCTTCGATTAAGCTACCTGATTTTGGAACAGGGTATCCTTTCCATGTCTCTGAGTCATTGTCGTCATCTTCATTCACTGGATATCCTGACCATTTTTCTTCTGATGCCAATGATGTGTTGCTCTGAGCCTTGGCCTTGATCAATCCGTGAGGTATGAATTCTCGTGCAGTTGGAGACAGGGTTGATTTTGGTTTACTGGCTGCAGTTGACGTCTTGGAAGCAACAGAGGTGCTCTTTCCTTCATTTTCTTTTGGTGATTCCTTCTTATCACTGTGTTCCACTTCCTTGGAAGTTTCTGGTGTGCTCTTTTCATCTTGGTTATGTATCTGATGTGGTGTAACCTCGTGTTTGACTGATGCTTCATTATTATTATTACTCTTATTATTATTATCAGTATTAGGTTTTAGACTTTCTGCTTTTGGAGCTTCAGTTACTCCGCCGTTGTCATTGCTGTTGTCGTTGTTGTTGTTATCATGACTACTGTTTTCGTCATCACTATCATCATCATGGTTACTATCCTTGAGTTCTGAACTTGGGTCGATGGATTTCTGGTTGACAACAACATCTTCTTCCGATACGTCATTTTCTGCAACCATCTCAACTTCGTTGCCACCAAGAGTCGGAGATGTTTGTAATACGAAGCTTGTACGTCTTGAAATTGAAGCACTAACTGGTGGCATATATTTCTGAACGTCGAAAAGGTCATCCTCTTCACAAGCAATTTGTTCCCCTTGCTTCAAAGGTTCGACTTCCATACTTTCATCGATCAGTTGATCTTTACGAAGGTAAACACGAGACACAAGCCAGTGATGCACAAGCAGGTCGCCGGGTGCAAGGTGGTTCAAGTTAGATGTCGGAATGACGGCAGTGCGAAGACCTTCGAGGTGAATAGGTTTTGATGCTGCAGCTATTGACGATCTTTGACTTTTCTTTTTATCACTTGAAGAATTCGAGAGTATATCCTCCAATAAAGAATCGCTAATGGTAGAATTGCGCTGGCAAAGTTCTAAAATGGAGATTTCAATATCCATCTTGTGAGCTCCAGGGGTAGACAACACAATATCTCCACCCAACATCTGCTGGTCTTCATTATCACCAGCAGTATAGATGGTTACAATCGACTGAATAGACGAGAGGTGAGCTTGAATCCACGGAATGGCAATCATCATATTACCGCTACTATTGCTGCCTTCTTTGCGATGGTGAATGTAAAGATAGAGCTCAAGCTTACTGCGAAGAACATTCCGGTAGGCCTGGTAGTTGTTGGCAGGGGATATAATTTGAGCCAAATCACGGAACATTTCCTTGGTACGTGAAGAACATGGTTGCCATATTCTCTTTAATCGGCGGATTTCAGGCAGTGTAAGAGCCTTCATGATGGCAGCAAACCCAGAAAAGTCACGATAGGCATGCAAGAGTAGATAGGCAACTCGTATCAAGTGCGCAACGAGACTATCCTTTGGACGAACAGGTGGTACAACAGCAGGTGTAGAAGTGTTGTTGGGTTTAGTGAGTTCAGCCCAGTAGATGAGCTGATGAGCCATACTGTGAGTCAAGTATCTGTGGAAGTCAACAAGATGAGAAAGCTTTGTCTGCTTCTGGTCTAATTGTAAAAGTGCTCTCTTGTTCAACAATACACTGGTATATAACTGGCAGTCGATAATAGCTATTTGACGAGCTAGCGTATCTGAATCCCAAAAGAAAGCAGTTGCTGCCTCAACAGATTGCATCTTTCGAGCTAGTGTATCAAGTCGCAGTCTTTCAACTTCTACATTTCGTATAAGACGTGTTGTATCATCAACCGTTGGAATCTTTTGTTTAGCTTCATTTAGTTTTTCAGATGCTTGCGAAAGAGCATTCGAGCAGAGAATGTACGATTGAGCAATAGGGGATAGTGGAATAAGAGGAAGGCCACTATGATCACTTGCTGCCATCTGTGAGAGTAAGGGCTAGAAAATAAGAGAAAAAAAGAGTAAAGAGTCCTGAGGCAGGCTGAGGTTGCTGAGATATTATTTTTTTATTTTTTCCACAGCTCAAATGTAATAAAAAGACCCCCAAATGATAACAAAAAGGAGCCAAAGAGAGAGAGTGTGTGTGTGTGATAATAAAGTAGTGAAGGGAAGAAAAGGGAAAAGAAACGAAAAGAAGAAAAAAAGAAAAAAACAAGACCTTTGCCTTTAGAAAAAGCCAATGCAGGATGCTACATTAATTTAGGCTCCGTTCATTTAAAAGTTTTTCTTCTCAGTCTTTTTTTCCATGTACAAGTTGCATACAGATTAGCAGATGAAATTAAAGTGAGAGAAATGAAAATAGACATCACGATTTGTGTTGCAGACTCTCAGCCTGATCTGATTGAACCTTTTTTTCTTTGTAAAGAGATACGAGCTCTCATTCAAAAGATTGCGATCGAAGGCTTGCATACAAGAGAGTTTTCTGTTGGAAACATTAGGAAATTAGCTTTTTTCATTTAAAGTCTTGGATAATTAAGACGATTCACCCTTTCACAGGAAACTATATTAAGCTTTCTTTATTGTTTTCGGCGGCTTATTTAGTCGCAATCCTGTAGTATTTTTCAAAGGTTCGGTTGTCTTTGCAAATGATTGTTGCTCCAACGGTAAAGTAAAATCCGGTAATCGTATATCAAAAATAAATTTAAGGAACGGTCAAGACTAGTTTATTTACTTGAAGATCTTATTCATTAAACCTGAAGCAAGAGCTGCATAATCTGTTCTCCCTTGTGATTGGTGCTGTTGTGCCTGAGAGGGCGCTTGATTGCCATAGCTTTGTTGCGGTTGCCCATAGGCTTGTTGAGCATAACCAGCGTTATGGCCTTGTTGTGGTGGAGGATAGTAGCTGCTATTATTTTGATTATGACTTTGTTGAGGAGGATAGTTGTTATTTGATGGTTGGGAGTAGCCGTGGCTTTGTTGTTGCTGTTGACCAGACTGTTGAGAATGACCTCCGCCACCAAGCAATGAACCAACCATGGCACCAATTCCACCCATACCTGAAGAGGAATGCTGAGCTTGTTGCTGTTGACCGCTTCCACCAGAAGAACCCATCAGCATACCTAGTAAACCACCAAGAGCTCCTCCAGCTCCAGCTTGCTGTTGTCCTCCACCTGATGACTGCTTGGACATGTACAGTTTGACTGCCATCATGGCAGCTTGCTGAATAGCCTGGCTTTTACCTGCTCCACCGGCACCACCTCCAGTACTATGTCCACCACCTGATAGATTAGAAGCAATTGACATGGCCATCTTTATCATATCCCCCATGCCACCGCCAGTTTGCTGGCTTCTTTGTAATGCTTGAACAGCTGCAGCATTACCAACAGCTTCAGCAGAATTATTCTGACCGGGATTATTGATAACCTGTTCATAATGCTGCTGGGCAGCTCGAATTTCATGATCTTGAGCAGGTTGATGGCTCGAGGTGTTGCCCATGATGTTTGAGAGTAATGCGTTATATTCATGACTGCTTTCTTCGGGTGCATAATGATATTGACTCTCTTGATGATAGCCTACAAAGTGTTAGAAAATAAGTTGAAATTACAAGGTATATAGCTTTACCTTGATTGGGTTGCCCCAAGTAACTGGCAGCTTCACCTTGGTTTTGATAATTGTTATAGCTCATATTCCTTTGATTAATTAGAAATAAAGAAAGAAAAGAAAGAAAACAAAAAAAAAAAGAACTAGTGACCTTTTCGTAATGCGCGCTTGGCTGAGTTACACATAAAGTCCGTTTCAAGTTTATAGTTTTGTTTTTGTATTTAAATAAAGCAGAGAGAAGTATCGCTTAAGAGTTTGCTTTTGGTATATATATATATGTATGTGTATTACTGTAGCACAGAAACAAAACCAGGTATTGCGTGGTGTATAGTGCCACCAGTGCCAAATGGCGGTACTCAAAAAACTCTTTGCAGTTTTGTACGCTTTGACTTGCGATTGCTCTCATCCAACCAGCAGTAAAGTCTGTAAGATTAAAAGTGGTGTGTAACGACTGTTAGTGGGAGAAAGAGATTATTTTTTCTGACCTGTGAGAATAGAATCAAAACGTGCATCTTATTTATATGAATTATGAGGATGAGTTACAATATGTCTACTTGCTGACCTCTACCAGATGTGAACCAATAACTGGGTGTATCCAGGTATAATCTACAGTGCAAAACCACCGTTTGAGCTTTGGATAGCCACTGATTGGGCAGAGGCTTTATTGCTGGTTGGCGATAGCAAAAACCTCAAACTGGAGAGACAAAAACAGCAGAGTTTTTTTTTGGTACCGCCATTTGGCACAGGCGGTACTGTACTAGCCACATTAGATCCTACAATCAAAATATGCCACACGCTAAAATCTTGGCACCCAACACTTTATATTTCGCTTTCCGAATTATCAGCCTCGCGCTCATCTGCTTATTTGTTAATGAAGCATTATAAAAATAGAAATAACCAATTTCCCTTTTCTCTTTTATTTCTCTTTACTTTCTCTTTTTTAAAAAAACAAACTATGGCTGTCGGAAAGCTTACCGTTGCTCCAGGTAAAGAGAGGAGAAAAGAAGAATGACAGAAAATTCATGAATGATAAATAGTTACTGCACGAGGACTTGCTCATATTGAAGGTAAATAAATAAATTATGAAGGCCCTGGGTCATTATAGGGTCTAATAGAAAAACCTATATAGGCGCCAAACTTTTTATTGGCTGCTTTCTTCATGAATCAGAAAAGCACAGAACACATTCGGTTGATGGCCCCGAACCTATGTGGTCGAATATCTTGACATGGTAGGTTAAGCGCTTTATTCATTATATATATATATATCTTACTCGTTTTATTCTTGCAAGTAATGTGTCTGAAGGTCAAAAGGTCTTGACAGTTGAATTGGTCAATGAAAGTCCCAACAGAGGCGGTCTTCTTGCCTATGGTAAAGTTGAGCTAGACCAAGTCTTCAACCAAGGTACTGCATCAAAATGGGTTGCATTAACTTCGGCTGCTAATGGTCAACCTTTTGGTGAGCTCAAGTTGGATTTATCCTTTAATGTAAGCATGCGACAACAGATGTGAGAAGGGCCAACAGGGGAAAGGGAACTAAAGCTGTGTAATAGGGTTCAAATACTATTAGCTCTGTCACTTCATCTTTTGGTAATATGAACCTGGCTGGTGGTCAACAAGTATCTTACCAACAAAGTACCACTCAAACTAATACTTCCCATCACTTTGGATCAGAGAGCCGTCAAAGCTCCTACTCTTCCCTTGGCCCTGCTAATCCAATCCCCGAGAACTATGGTGCTGGCAATCCTCCTCCTTTTACACCACCTGCTCCTGTCTCATATGGTGCCGATAGTGGTGGAATGCCTTCACCTGTTGGAAGCGGTATCAATACAGAAAATATGACTAAAGAAGAGTTTGAAGAAGCCAAGGCCAGAGGAAAGATTCCTACCTGGATGGTAAGTAATATATCGTTGCTTACTCACAACTATAACTCACACATTTCTCCATTAGAAATATGGTGGTGGTGTCCTGGCTGGTGCTGCTGCTATTGGCTTAACTGCTTGGGGAGCTCATGAATTGAAAGAACACTTTGATCAAAAGAAAGAAGAAGAAGAAAAGAAGCATAAATACGATCAAAAGCCGCCTATGATGCCTACTATGCATCATCAACCTCAAAATTTACCCTACAAAATTGATAATCATCAATACCAAGCACCTCCTGTTGAAAAACACCATAGTTCTGGTGCCAAGTCTGAGCATAAAGAGAAAAAGAAGGAAAAAGGAGAAAAGAAGAAAAAGAAGAAAGAAAGAAGAGGATCGCACTCTAGCTCATCTTCAGACTCTTCTTCCTCAGATTCTGACTCTGATTCTAGCCATAAGAAGAAGAACAAGCATAAGGATAGCCATTGGAAATAGATTTTTTTTGTGCATTAATAAACAAGCTAATCTGGTCCAATCAGAATTTTATCTTTTTCTTTCTCTACACTTTTTTTTTTTTTTTTTTTTTTTTGTATTATGTCGTTTGCTATACCAGGATACTTCTTTGATGTCAAGTCAAATAAATATTACAAGATCACTTCTTCTGGACCATACAGCATGGCTGAACTAAGGAAAAGGCTTGCTGCAGAAGAAGAAGAACGAGAAAAGAAGGCTACTAAAAAATCAAAGCCTATTGTACCAACACTTGGAGACTTTTTTAGACAAAGAGCGACTGGAATGAATCCCCAAGTGACGATCAATGGTCACATTGCCACACTCTTGACTTTTATAAAACCTCAGAGCAAGGTTATTTTGAACAAAGATTTTGAGGATCCAAAAGTGATCATGACAAGTGCGCCCAACTACGGCAACATGCTGGTTGCTTCAAAGCATCGACTGTTGTATAACATTGGGTACCAGATAAATCCAAGCTTTCAAATATGGAGACGTGGGCATTGTCGATACAGCTTGGAAGAGTATACGACCATAACCTCTGTTCACTATAGCTTTAAAAATGCCAGCCAAGACTATGACACCGTCTTACTAAGCACAAGTGATTCAACGATGCGAAGAATGGCTATACCTAAACAGAGACCATTGTCAACAGAAGAGATTTCTCATTTCTTGGACGATGCTGGAACATCTATACGAGATATTGACCATGTATTAGACTTACCCTCATCAGCAACAGAGCTTAAAGAGGAAGCCATGTTCTTTGCGTCTCGTGATATGTTTTGGACATCAGCAACAGACGATTTTTATGACAGTACCATGATTGGTGGAGATAAACATTTATACCAGCTAACAAGCAGTCTGAGACGTGTAGGATCAAGAAAGGTACGATCATCTGTCTTTGATGTGCATTTCTCAAAAAACCAGCCAGCCAACTGTTATGTTGGTTCAAGGGATGGCTCGATTAAGCTCATGGACTTGAGAGAGAACACGATGCGTTTTAACTTTATGTTTGAAGCATCGTCTTCAGTCACTAAAATGGCAGAACTAGACCGTCATCAGCTATTAACGGTCAGTATGGATGGTTCGATTGATATATGGGATAATCGAAGGCTAAGGTCAGACCCTGTTCGCAGCCTAAAAGGTCATCGAAATGAAGCTACTCACAATCTTGCGTTTGATATTGATTTGGATAACAAGATGCTATTAGTTGCAGGTGATGACGGACATGTCCGTATTTGGTCTTACTCCAACTGTCAACATAATCAACCTGTTTGGAAATCAAACAAGTTCCCAAAGCCTGTTACTGCAGCTAAACTATTTATTGATAAGCAATTCCCAACCATTCAACCCAATTGGTCAACCTATTGTAAACTAAAACGACATAATCCTGGTTTATTAATATATTCTGAGGAAGATGACAACAACAACATACCTATTGCCAGATATTTCAGCATGTAAATTATTTTCATTATGTATATATTAATATGTGTATAAAATAAGCTTTGTTTACATGAATGCAAAGCTCAACGTAGAAGCTTACTCTCGAGGGTTTTATTTACTTTGTATTTTTACTTAATGTGATAATTTATATACTATGAAATGTGTAAAAAAAAAAAAAAAAAGGAAAAGGTATAAAAAAAGCATATCAAACAGCAAAGAGGTCAATGTATGATGAAGAAGTACAAGCGCAGATTTAGCATAAAACGTAACAAAAAGTCACGAGGTTAATTAACCATCTTTTTCTTTTTTTCTTTTTTCTTTTTGTTTTGTTTTGTTTTTTCTTTTTCCTGTTTCAATGAATCACGGCAACAAACGTCCTAAAAGTATATTAAAGTATAGACTTGAAAATCAAAGACCAACGACTAGTACTTCACCTATAACACCTGTCGCTCACAGTTGGCTATCTCGGATACAGTCTAAAATATTATCCCCGCCAAATGAAGAAAACCAAGAGAGAGAAGATGGTGTTTCATTACGAAAACATGACTTGAAAAGAGTCACCTTTTCAGTAGGCAATCTCATCGAGGAACATTCATTCGCTTTTGATGATTCTCCCAGAGATGTCGAATATGAAAAAGAAAGACAGCTTAGAAATAAAATTCAGCAAGAATTGACACATGTTCGTTTGGCAGATTATTATGACCATGCTTGCATTCAAAGAGACGGTGAAGGTGTAATTGATCAATTTAGACACATCCTGAGGCATTGCCGGTAAATATATATATATAGATATTGTAAAAAGACGGGGATATATTTATACTGACATGTACTAGATCACTCGAGACTATTGATTTAAGTGGAGCAACAATTACTTTACAGCATGCAGGATCGTTTTCGGATATTTTGATGCTTAAATTTGGTTTAAAGTATTTAAACTTGTCTAATTGTAAAATGGATGATGAAGTAGGTTTCTTTGTGACATGTTGAAAATGTGTAACTCATATATTTATAGACTATTCGTATTTTACTCTGCAGCTTATTAGTTAGTAACACAGTTATCGAATTGAATCTTTCACAGAATAATATAAAGTCAAAAGGATATAGATACATCGCTATATTTATAAAAGAAGTAAATTATATCATTTTAATATTGTCATAGTAACTAATGAAAAAGAATACACATAGTCTAAAAAGATTCAATCCATTAATTTGTCAAAAAACAGTATCGATAAAAGAGGGATGCAATACCTTGCACAAGGAATACAACTTGCTGGCTCACTTGAAAAGTTGCAATTGGATGAGTTTATTTTAAAACCCCCTCAAATATTGCAACTACTCTCTGACGGAATCAAAAAGCATCCTGGTGGGCTTTCGACATTATCTTTATGCAATTATCGTATACCACCTTCATCTACTATTCATTTAGCCAATTTGCTCTCCAGCAATATATCCACTATCAATTTATCAGGTTGCCAACAATTTCAGATACCTATCCTAGCTTACGCTTTGATTAATAACAACACACTCTTACATCTTTGCTTATCAAATTGTAAAATAACATCACACAATCTATCTACATTATCAAAAGCATTATTAGAAAATAACTGTCTGGAGTCATTAGATCTATCAAAGAATCCTTTAATAAGCGATAATGACGAAGGAGTAAGCACATACATCATACGTTTTACTATAGAAAATAACTGACTTTTCTTTTTTCTTTTTAGATACTTGAGTTGAAAACTGCCATTGCTAGGAACCGTGGGCTACAGAGCTTAAACTTGTCAGAAACACAACTCGATTCTGCTGCGACTATTGCCTTGGCAGAAGCGCTATCGGAGAATACATGCCTGAGCCGATTAGACCTGTCAGGGAATCCTCAGATAGACATGGCTGGCATCTTGGCTCTTTCAATATCCATTAAAATGAATCATACCCTTACATTTCTCGATATCAATATTCCCGTAAGTGATAACTATAAACAATTCCTGTATTATACTAATCATATAATAATATGTAGCCTCACGATGAAGAATTGGCTAATTTACAAAACGATATCGTGGCAGTTTGTACGACAAATATGCTTCAAAAGATAGAGCAGCAGCGACAGAAACAACAAACGCCTTCTGCCTCATCGTCATCTAGTAGTAGTAGTAGCAGTTACAGTGATATCGATTTAGATATTCAGCCAGTCAAGATACCTTCAAAGTCAGTAACTGGCTTACTTGATGAACCCGAATCATCTACTGAACTCAGCGTTGTTGAATAATAAATTTCCTTTATGTACATTACCATCGTTGCTATACCATTTATTATTATCATTATTATTATTACTAAATATATTAAAATTATTGACAGCTGCTTATACATGAAGCGTTGGTGTCCCTTATTACATGTTGACCCCTTTTTTAAAACAACGACAGTGTAACAAAAAGACAATCTAAGAAGGGTTTTTCAGCAGAACCTATTCTTTCTCCTCTTTCGAAAAGGATAAAGAAAAACTATCTGTAGCCATTCAGAATATGTTCTATACTATATTTTCTGTCTTTGCTGGCTAAGAAAAAAATGCCTTTGATAGCATCATGAAGAGCTTCAAAACCATTTATGAATCTACAAATCAAAACATAACAATGAAAACCCTCTAACCCCTTCAGGACCCTCAAAGGAGCCACGGTGCTCCTGCATTTAATGCGCTGTACATAATATAGTACGTTATTTTTATTCATTACTACTATTATTTTAAAATTCATTTATTTACAATATTTACACATATAAATACGCGATGATGATTAGTTTATACAATGACAGGTATCAAAATTAACTCATGAAAACATGCATCACATACACGATGCCAATCTAATGCCTTTTGTTCTACGGATGAAAATAATGGTAACTGGTTTAAGCTATGCTTATGACACAAGATTTTGCCACATCTATAATAATAAATCAAATTAGTGAAAAATATTTTCAGGCGAGATGGTTATTTCCTTTACCTTCGACAATGATGCTTCCTTTGTAATAAAGAGAATTGAGTAAAACAGGTATCAAGCTGACAGTATTCGACTTGATCATCTGGTATCCATAGTAACTTGGGCAGTAATTTGAACTGATGGCGTAAACTTTGGTCAAGATGAAGCATATAACTGTATCTAGTTGAAGCAACGATACCTGTTCCTGCAATAATAAACTCTCTTATTCCGTTTTGATTGTCGAATGAATGAACGGCCTCTCCGGTGCCGACTATTCCTCCTATCAATAGGCTCATCTTGTATCTTAAATTATTTTCCTGATTCTGTTGTAGCTCAACACATTTTGGGTTGCCATAGAAGCTGTTGACGCTCGTTGCACGTGTGCTATTGCTTCTATAGTAATCTTGCTCTGAGCTCTGCCACGTTGATGTCGTCATGAATGACCTTCTATGGTTATCATGACTGCTGCCAAATTGCTGTTGTTGCTTAGGCCCTAAATCATGATATAGCTCGACTAAATTGTTGATGAGCTCCAACTGTTGACGAGAGACCTGTTCGCATTCATCAATTCTCTGCTGATAAGCCTTTTCTCGAAGTTCGTATTCTTCCATGATCGACAGCTGTAATGACTGAAACTCTCGAAATTTCCCTTCAGTTGTTAACAAGTCGATTGAAAATGATTTTAGTTGTTCAGCATGGTGCATCAAGTAGGATAAAAGGGTATCAACATCATCATCGCCATTTTGTATGCGGTAATTTGTTATTGTTCTCGAAATTATCTGATTTAATTCAAGCTGTGTGTCTTCAAATTTTTCCATTGTTCCTATTCTTCTTTTTCTTTTTGATAATGTAATGATCGCATCATTAGCTACAATCATGGTTAAAAGAAATGAGTAAAGAAAAAAGGAAAAAGGAAAAAAAAAAAAGAGAAATAAATGCAAAATGACTCACGATGTAAAGTGTTGAGAGGAGTATTATCATTGTGAATGGATGATTCAGGGGAAGTGACGTTGAACTGCATCGTATCATCATTACTCTCTGCCTCCTCTACTATAATTTTTAATTGAGACTGTGTCCATTTATGTTAATATCATGCCCCTCTCTCTCTTTTTTTATTACATTACGTTTATGATTATCTGTTGTTGCATTTTATAAAGCAAATATGATGTGTTTATTCTTTTTTCTTTTATTCAATTCCATATCACAAGAACATTTAAATATGAAATAAAAAAAGAAAGAGAGAAAAAAGTGTAAATAAGGAAATTACAAACGAATGCGCTTAACTGCTGCACACACTTGATTTATGATAAAAAAAAGCTAAATTATAGCCAATCATCTTGTTTTTTACAGACTCCGTTTTATCAGACCTTTTCATTGTACTGTCAGGCTCTTGATGACAAAAGTCATGGCATATTTTCCTTGGTTATTGTTTTTGTGGATGATGGTAATCTATGTTATCTATTCTTGACTATTTAGTATTCGCTAAACTAGTATCTTTAGTTAACTTAGAATCCATAGTGTTGGTATTCATAACATTCTCTTGTACCTATAATTCCGTGTCAACTACTTCCGCCAACCATGTTTTTAGTTGATTTAGTATTATAATTCTTCATCCAAGCAAGTGTGCACTCAATAAGACAAAGACTTTCAGTAATGATAATATATGTACTGATTAAACTATTATTAAGATGAGAAAAAGATGCATTATTATTCTTGGAGCAACTTGAGCAAACATCACAGTCCTCCCCCCTTTTTTTTGTGATATTTAAATTTGAAAGGCTTTTTTTTATGTTCAGTCTGACAACTGTTCTTTTTCCGTCATTAAACCGTCTTTTTCAAAAAAGAATAATGAGTACTAAAGTCTACGGTGTTGCCAAGAATGGGGCAACTATGAAAATTGAGTTAACTGAAGTGGAAGACAAAATATGTAAAGTACTTCAAGGTGTTTCCGAGCTAATCGCACAAAAGAGACCTGACTTACCTAAAATTGAATCTAGAATTGCTGGTGGTTGGGTTCGCGATAAGGTAAGCTATGATTATAAACTCAAAGAGCATGATGTAATTATAAACAAAAAACATATTAGCTCCTTGGAAATGAATGCAATGATTTGGATGTTGCTGTGAATGATATGATGGGCTATGAATTCGCTACTTTTGTTAATGAGCATCTCAAGAATCAGGGTGTCGCTACCAGAAATATTGCCAAGATCGATAGCAATCCAGAAAAGTCGAAACACTTGGAAACTGCTACAACAAAACTGTTTGATCGTGATGTCGATTTCTGTAATTTACGTACAGAGGCTTATGAACCAGATAGTCGTATACCAAGCCAAATTGTAAGCAAACAAAAAAAAAAGCGCATAGTCATTCTCATTCTTGTATACTAGACATTTGGTACACCTACAGAAGATGCATATCGTCGTGATATTACGATCAACAGCTTATTCTACAATGTAAACACAAACGAGGTTGAAGACTTTACTGAACGCGTAAATATATCAGCAATTTATACATATGACGCGTATATATTAATTTGATGTTTTAGGGTATTCATGATCTAATTTATGGTATCATCCGTACACCACTTGAACCATTCGAAACATTTCACGATGACCCTCTTCGTGTTCTCCGATGCATCCGTTTTGCCAGCCGATTTAACTTCCAAATGACACCTGAGCTTTGTGAGGCAGCCAAACATCCACAGATTAAGAACGCATTGATTCATAAGATCAGTCGAGAGCGTATTGGAACAGAATTTGACAAGATGATAAGTGGCCCTCATCCGCTCCTGGCACTTGAGCTTATTCAGCAACTCGAGCTCTACCCTATTGTCATGAAGGCACCTGAAGATATCAGCAGTGGAACCGTTGGTAGTGATCAAATGGCCGTGGATGCAGTAGGTGCTGTCACTTGGCTAGAACAACAGGAGACAGCGTTGACGCCATCAAGTAAAGCAGAAAAAAGAACAATGTTCTTGACAGCCAGTGTCTTGCCATTCCTGGGTGTAACTGTTGAGCAAAAGAAACGATTCTATCCTGGTGTCCAAAGCGTGTTGCGTGATTCTATAAAGACAAATAATGCAGATATCAAAACTGTATCAAGCATTTTCCAAGGAATTCCTGTTTTGGCAGAATTGGCCAAAGAAAATACACAACGACAGATCAAACGTGCAGAACTGGGCATGATCATTCGTGAACTAAAAGAGACATGGAAGACAGCGATTAAGTGTGCGGCCATAAAGGAACTTTTGGATGTGTATCCTAATGCACCTTGGAGCAAACCTAAAGAAATCCAAATTGACAATGGTGTATGTCAAAAGTACGTAGATCTGATCAAGAGAGCAGAGGAATACGGCATCACAAACTGCTATGAATGGAAGCATCTGATCAATGGAAAGAGAGTAGCTGAAGTGGTTGGTGTAAGGCCAGGACCTGATATCACAGGGTTATTAGAGGTGCAAATGAAGTGGCAACTTGATAATCCGGATGGAACAATAGAAGAATGTGAAAAAATGCTGTCTGAATATTGGGCAAATAAAAAGCGATAATTTTTCTTTATTGTTTTACACGTTTGGTATATGTCACTTTAACTTTAATTTCGTTTAATGGTTGATATCTTGGTCTATGATTAATTTCTGTTGTTTCTTGTTCTTTTGATTCTCCAAACTCTGATTTCATTATAGATTCCAACTCTTTTTCCATTCTCTCTTCATAGCTTAACTCTGGTGATGCACTTCTATCGACTTGAACTATAGGTTGCTTTAAGGGTAGCTGTGGCACGATATCTTCTTCATCTGAGAAGTCGTATTCTCTTACTATCGGTATATTTTCTTTTTCTCCGTTCGCCGTCTTTAGATGTGCTACTAGATTTTTCTTTTTTGATTGCTGTTGTATTGGCTGTTGCTGTAATGATTGTTGCTGTAATGATTGTTGCTGTAGTGGCTGTTGCTGTAATGATTGTTGCTGTAATGATTGTTGCTGTAGTGGCTGTTGCTGTAGTGGCTGTTGCTGTAATGATTGTTGCTGTAGTGGCTGTTGCTGTAGTGGCTGTTGTTGTAGTGGCTGTTGCTGCATTGGTTGAAGATATGATAATGGTTGCATATGGTTAAAGTGCGTGTTAAAAATTGGTATATGAGAAGGTGCGTTGAATATGTTTGTAGTTATTATAGAAGAATACAATGTATTTGAAGGTAATACTTGTTGTTGTTGTTGCTGTGGTAAGATGTATTTATTACGTGGTTGATAAGGGGCAGGATCAAATGCAAATACATCATAAGAATCTATAGAGTTACTATGATTATACGACTGTTGTTGTCCTGATACAGTTGCTGGGCCAATTGCTGGATAAGATACAGGGTAAGATATTGGGTCAGTTGCTGGTTCAGTTACTGGATAAGATACAGTATGAGTTATTGGGTGAGATATTGGGTGAATTGTCGATTTGAGAGGGACGAGGTTTTTTCCTACAGCTTTTGTTTTTGTCGTCTTTTTGTTTTGCTGTTTAGGTTTCTTACGAGGCCGACATATTGTTGTTGGCTTTGGTGATGATGGCGTGTGTCTAGTGGAGGCTACCATCAACTCTATCTCTGCTTCTTCCTCTGGGAAATCAAATATGTCATTCTCTTTTTCTTCAACTGCCAAGTCACTGCAAGAACTAGAAGAGGATGATAGGGAGGACTGTACGACAGGGGGAGAAGAGTCATATGGAGGTGAAGGTAGATCTGCCTTGGGCGTCTCTGGCTTTAATACGCGAGCCTTGCGTGAGTAAGTGACAATGGGCCTCTTTCTGAACCCTTCAAAATTTGAAAACATAATCAGGTAACAAAAAGTACAAAAAATAAAATAAAAAAATTCAGGACACCAACAAATTAAAGGATAAAAAGTCGCGTAAAAAAAAACTTAAGTTGCAATGTGATTGGCCAATGGTTATTTACCTATCAAATCCAAGAGTACGATTTTAGCCACTAGGAAAAGAGAAGGGAATCATTACAAATAAAGGCTGAAGTTTGACCAAGTCTTTTAAAGCTGTAAATTAACAACGTATCAAGCATTTTTATGAAGAATCTAAAGTACAAGGATAATCTGCCACGTGCTCAGTACATTCCTTGTCAGTAACAGTTATTTTACTAAAGATTTCAGGAAACACCTACGATGTTTCATTCAACAAAGGCAATGATCTCTCAGATATCATAAGCATGGCCCTTCAACGTACAACCTCTCTCTCTCTCTTTCTGAGATGTTTGGTATTGCTGGTGAATCAGAAGAAGCTGTGCAAGGTTCGTACTAGTCTATTCCATTATTTCTTTTCTCGCTGTTCTACAAGACCGAATAACTGATGGTCATACAATTGTTGCTCGCACAATAGTCGTTATCTAGTGCTATCATCGGTGCTCTATGTGTGCAAGTCGTTTTTCTATGGCTTGGCGCCTTCCATGAAGAATGTATCTATTACAGGCATCTTCCATCGCACTTACTGTTCTATATCGCCTTGAATAACTCGTGTCTCTGGTTCTATTGCTTATGGTAAATAGTCGTACATTCTCCAAAGCGGCAATTCAATGCATTTGTTTACAAAAGCTAGACAACTGTGTAGCATGTCGAAAATGCCTTGAAAGTTTTGATCAAGCAAGGGAGAAAGAAACGGAAAAAATGCTAAAAAGGAAAAGCAGTGAGAACACGAGATCAAAGCAGTAACTGTGTTTATATTGAGGCAAGATTCAATATGCACGTCAGGTATAATCTGGATGGATCAAAAGTAGGTACATGCCCCCTTCCAAAAGTCGCTCTTTTGGTTCCAGCAGAAAGCGTCACTATCACGTAATCACTCATGTCTTTACTGAATCCGCGTAAACAAGTGATGACTTTAATTATCAATGGCGCAAAATAAATAAAAATGATGTGCAAAATAATCAAGGTAGCCTTCTTTATTCAGCTCGGGAAACACCAGAGTTAAAGATTGGAAAAAAGACAAACTTTATTTTTAAAAAAACTTCCTTGTACATGTTTCAAAAGCTGAAAACCGAGGCAAAAAGGGCTTGCCTTGGGGAAAAGTAACCAGAGCGTTCCTCATCTGTCTTTTTGGTCTCTCTGTGTGGATGCTGTCATCACCGTGTGAATATAAATTCTAAAGAGGGAAAGAAAACAAATAGGGAATAAAGTTAGTAGTCGGTCCGTGATATTGTGGGGTATAAAAAGGACAGATGCCACTTTTTTCATTTTTCATTGCACCTCTACACACATATATACACAAGAAAGAAGAAGGAGAAACTATACATTTTATAGATCTATCACATGGTTCATTCAAATCAAGTCAATACAGGTTGCTCATTCTGTGGAGTTACTGGTCACATAGCATGGAACTGTCCCAAACGTCACAAACCACATAACTGATCGTTTGATGTTTTTTATGTAGAAAATTATAATACTAATACTAATGATAACAATAGTAATAAATATTAAAGTGCGAACCTATCCATCTTGACTGTATGTGATCTTATTTGGCATGTTGGATATCTGGTTTGAAGGCCCTGTTCTATTTCTTTGTTATCAATATCTAAACCTTGAGGAATGCTAAAGCTCATCAATAAATGATTTGACACCCAAACTTGAAACACCTTTAATGTTCGATTTCCCAAGCAGTTAGTTCTTACTTCCCACTCATCCAACTCAGCCCGAGGATCATCGGTGACAAGGTGGGTTGTGTAGACAACGGGATATTCTAATATATAACCAGTCACTGCTACCATGCAAGTTGGAATGATGGGAGAGTAGTAAAGTGTATCTTGATTTGACAAAAAAGGTAATAACTGATTCTGTAACCAATAAACTAACTGACTGGGTACTGAGTTTGTCTATTTGAATAATATGAGTGAACAAATAAGAAAAGAGACTGGTTTTACCTTGATTGGCTCTTTGTCTTGAACATCAACAAAGGTCAATTGAACATTGTTATTTAATGTCGATTCAATGTATTCTCTTAATCTTTTTTTGTGACAAACAAATGTAAACCGATCCTTGAATTGGAGTAGAACGAGTGAAGGGTGGTCCTATATATATGATTGATATTCGGTATTTAAAAAGCTTTTTTTTTTCCTTGTACTTTTCTTATATCTAATAAAATTTTTGCTTGATCCATATTCACTGAACATACATCGATCAAATGGCTTATTCTATGATTATATAAACATAAATAAATATAAATATAAATAGAATGTTTGATGAGTTTGATAAACCTTGAACCAATCGCAACATAACTAATATCTGCATATAGATGAAGTAAAAGTCTATCTATGCTTTATCTTTTTGGATTACCTTGAGCTAATGATTCCAACTTGGTTTTATTTACTGATTTGAAACATGACTTGAGAATAGACATCATTTAAGGAGATATAATATTAAGGAGCTATTCCTTATTTAAGGGTGGTCCAAACTATAAAAAAAGTAACAAAAAAAAAATAAAAAAAGAGGTAGAGGAGAAATGACACTTGTATATATTTTTAACAATTATTTGTTGTTTGATATCAACACACTTTACGCCCCCCCTTATTAAAATTATCTGTTTTTGAACCCCTTTTTATTTTATTTTTTGTTCTTTTTTTTGTTTCTTTCTTTTTTCTTTAATCTTTTATCAATGTCTCCTATCTTTTCTTTTTCTTCCTCTTCTTTTACAATAATTTATCGTTCAAAAGAAATAATATTATCCAAGATAAAACACAGCATAGAAGACACAAGTATGCCCTCAAGTCATTCGTCATCGTCATCTTGTGATGGTCAACATTACTTTCAGAAAGGCAACTACTATTTATTTGGAAGAAAAGGATACCCAGTCAATCAGGAAAAAGCTATTCACTACTACACATTAGCCGCTACAGAATGTAATCATGTACAAGCCGAAGGTATTATTGGATTCTGTTATGAGTTTGGTCTAGGACTACCGAAAGATTTTGTTGAAGCCGAAAGACGTTATTTGGCAGCTGCTAGTAAGGGCGACGGTCTATCCATGGCTCGATTAGCCTTCCTTAGAAAATATGGTCGTCCTAACGTACGGATCAATCGAGTTGAAGCAGAGGAGTGGGCAGAAAAAGTGAAGCAATGTCCAAATGCAGTGGATTGGATAGTTCAGGCAGCTACACTAGATGCTGATCCGTCTGCTCAATATGCACTGGGCGTGTGCTACCACGATGGTGTGGGGATGCCCAAGGATGAAAAGGCCGCTTTCCGGTGGTACAAGGCAAGTGCAGAGCAAGGACATGCTCGTGGTCAAGGTATCCTAGGTTACTGCTTCGGTGAAGGCTTTGGCGTTGCCAAGGATGAGTTGGAAGCCATGCGTTGGTACCTTCTGGCCGCCGCTCAGGGCGAAACCGTTGCTATTTATAACGTTGGTTACTGTTACGAGGACGGAATCGGAGTTGAGAAAAATGTTCAGGAGGCTGTCAAATGGTACCGCCTGTCCGCTGAACAAGGAAATGCCTTTGCCCAAAACTCACTTGGTTATTGTTATGAAGACGGTATCGGGGTCGAACAAGACTTTAAAAAAGCCACTTACTGGTACAGGAAATCAGCTGACCAAGGTTATCCCTGGGCTGAATGCAATCTAGGCTATTGTTTCCAAAACGGAATCGGAGTTGAGAAAGATGATACCTTGGGTGCTTATTGGTACAAAAAGGCTGCTGTTCAAGGCCATGCAAGAGCTCAACATAATCTCGGCTTTTGTTATCAGAATGGTATAGGCGTTGAAAAGAATGAGCAGGAGGCGGTCAAGTGGTACAGACGTTCGGCAGAACGAGGCAACATTTTTGCCTATCACTCCCTAGGTTATTGTTATCAAAATGGAGTTGGCGTGCCGATAAATGAAGAAGAGGCTGTCTTTTGGTATATGCTCAGTGCCAAGGATAACCATGCACCCGCACAACTTTCACTCGGATATTGCTACAGAAATGGCATCGGTGTGCCCAAAAATGAACGAGAAGCTATCAAATGGTTCCGCAAGAGTGCGGAACAAGGAAACGCCTTGGCTCAAAACTCCCTTGGCTTCTGCTATGAAGAAGGTCTGGGCGTCAAGAAGGATTGTCCTCGTGCTGTCTATTGGTATCACAAATCAGCTCGTCAGGGCAATCCCTGGGCTCAGTGCAACTTGGGTTTCTGTTATGCTAATGGCATTGGTGTTCAACAAAATAATGAAAAGGCTGTTTACTGGTACAAACTGGCTGCTGCTCAGAATCATGCAAGGGCTCTTGATAAACTGGGACTTCATTTACAGTCCGGATTAGGCGTAGAAAAGAATCTTGAATCAGCATTCAAATCATTCCTCAAATCTGCAGAACAAGATCATGTAGCTGCTCAGTATCATTTAGCAAATTGTTATGAGAAGGGATTAGGATGTGAAGTCGACCTTGCAAAGGCAACTGCTTGGTTTGAAAAAGCTGCTATAGGTAAATATCATATAGGACGCTTAAACATACCCCATACTCACAGTTGTGCTTTATTTTTAGCTGGTTGTCGAAGTTCTCATGAAAGATTACGAAGATTACTCGTCAGGGCTTGTCTAGTGTCACCCGGATCAATACCTCTCACTTCTGACGATGACTTAACTTGCACAGAGTTCATCTGTGGATATAGTGCGCCGGCCGCATAAATGTTTAGTTACATAATATACACATATTCAACAAACACACCTACAAAAATAAACATAAATAAGTACAAACACAAAAAAAAAGATTCCTTTTTAATCATACACCTTTTACTACATGCATGATAGGAAGAATGAGAGAGAGGGGAGCTGTAGTATCAGGAACCTCAACATGCGTTCATATGTATAAAACCCTTGGCAATTTGTAAAATCAAAATACGGAAACAATTTAATAGAAGGGGGTGAATTTACTTTTCGCCAAGAACTCTTTGTTATTGATGCTCCCCCTCTCCCTTTCCTCCTTTATCCTTATGTTTTCCACCCTACAGATAGTACTAAAGTATATCAACGTGGAATCTTTGTATAAGTGTGCCAAAAACAAAGAAAATACTTATCACATCCCCTTACTCTCTTCTTATCATTCGTTCGTTGGACCCTTATCATTATGTCCATAGCTTCCCCCCCCCCTCCTTTATTTTCCCGCGCAGAGGGTCGAAATATGCTCTCTTAAACCCTTCCAAACATTTTTAAGCAAAACAAAAGATCCTCTGGATTTATTACAAATGTAACAAGAAATAATGAGAAGTTCCCTTTACTCCTTTCTGACCTTCTTAGTCTTTCTAACACCGCGGAACTTCTTTTCACGGTTCTTCTTTTCCTTGCGTTGCTTACGACCGCCCTTAGGAGGTTCAGCAAGACCGTAACGGACGAGACGGTATCTGGGTTCAAACTTCTTCAAGGCTTCAAGGTTGTCATAGATCAAAGCGAAACCAGTAGTCTTTCCACCACCAAAGTGAGTCTTGAAGCCAAAGACGGAAACAACTTCCTTTTCAGCCTTGTACATCTTGGCAATCTTGGCGCGAAGTTCATCCTTGGAGACATTGGCAAGTCCGGGATGGATGACATCAACGACCATTTGCTTACGTTGGAGCAAGCGGTTGGTGAGGAACTTGCGAGTTCTGATAGTGACAGTCGAAGCGTCAGCCTATATGTAAACTTGTTGTTCAGTTGACTGTGAACCCAAAAAGATTGTGTGTTTGGTGTGTATGATGTGTGTGCATCATGGGAAGAGAGTGAAAGAGAAAGAAAGAAAACTGCATAAATTACTGAAAACTGTTACTCTACCCTTGTTGAACAAAAAATTCACATCCATCCGTCTCTTTTCATCCATCCATCCATCCAATATATCTTTATCCATCTCTTTCACTCTCTTCTCCATTCTGCGTCGTTGTTTCTATTTTTACATACCATAATGTTCAGTTCGAAAGAGGGTTTGATCAGTTTACACTTTAGCACACATTATAGTGCTCAACTCCGCATGCTTTCCATTATTTCACACATCTGGACTTTTTCTCCCGCCACCGAACAATGTGTCTTCCGGGCAACTCAGGATATTCCTTTTTTGGTAAAGGGTTTTTATCATCCATACATTAAACAATCTTTTATTAAAGTAGGCACGCTTTTATCATCCATAGACCATTTTCAGAAATTATTCGCACACAATATAAGGCCAATAACAATTCTTTTGCTTCTTGTGAGCTCTTTTTTATTATTACTTGTTGTCTGAAATTATCATTTTTCTATCAGTGTGTGAATAACCCCTTCATTTAGTTGATAGTAAAAGATGATATAGCGACAAGCTGTTAAACCCCTTCTTTTACTGATAACAATAACCTCTATGGTCTACTATAATTTGATACACTTTATTTAAATAATGTTTATGCTTGAGCTTTAGCGTTATAAAATGGATAATCTGTGTACCCTATTGCATCATGAGTATAAAAAGTAGGACGATGATAAGGATTTAATGGCCAATTATTACGAAGACGCTCTGGTAGATCAGGATTTGCAATAAAAGCACGGCCAAAAGAAATGAGCACATTATGTTGTTGAGCATATTCCAATGCCTTTTCACGCGCAGTAGAGAAACCACCAGAAGCAATGAATGTACCCTTCCATATCTTTCGGAAAGGCTCCAGTGAATCGCCTGAAATGGAGTCAACATCAGCATCGACATCATAACGGCGCTCAATGAAGTGAATATAAGCCAAGTTGGGATGGTTCTTTTGTAACTGAGAGGTCAAATAGCTCCATGTTTCCACAACAGTATCATCTCTTACGCCGTTAAACGATCCGCCTGGCGAAAATCGGATAGCAGTGCGGTCTTCGCCAATGGCTTCAGCTACGGCATCAACAACTTCAAGAGCAAAACGAGCACGGTTCTCGATACTTCCACCGTATTCATCCGTTCGATTGTTGCTATTGGAGTTGATGAACTGGTCGATAAGGTATCCATTAGCACCATGCACTTCGACACCATCAAAACCAGCCTCAATTGCATTTAAAGCAGCCTGCTTATATAACTGAATCACATCCTTAATTTCAGACTTGGTCAATGGACGAGGTACTTCATAATCAGTATCTTCCAAGAAAGGGTTTTTCCCGGCAATAGGAATATTAGAGGCAGAAACGATTTGTTCACTATTAGGCATAAATGTACTTGACGTTGCGCGACCACCATGCCAAAGCTGCACAAAGAACAAACCACCCTTCTTATGCACAGCTTCTGTTGCTAATTTGTAGCCTTCGATCTGCTCCTTTGTAAAGATACCTGCTGTGTGTGGAAATGGGCCTGCTGATTCATGAATGGCGGTTGCTTCTGTGATAAGAAGACCACCAGGAGAGGCTCTTTGTTCATAGTATTCAGCAACCAATTCCGTAGGCACGCCTTCAAGAGTGCTTCGGAAGCGAGCTGTTGGGGCCATAACAACACGATGTTCCAATTGGTATCTTCCCAGCTTGACAGGACTGAATAGAGTTGTAATAGTCATAGTTTTTGAAGTAATACTTTGTAAACTACAGAATAGCAAAAGGTGTCTAGCTTTTATATTGTATGAAATGAAGACTTGATTATTAATTCCTTTTATTTATAGAAATGATATATTTTAAGCCTGATTTGTCAGACTCCATAGTCAATACTACATCTCAAGAATACTTTTTATCTCGCGGCCATTTACTCCATATTTCACTGTCTTTATCCCTACCTCCCCCCTTTTTTTTCTTTTCAAACATATACATAAACATATCAAGGCACTGTATCTATATGGAGCTTTGTTTATCAAATCATCCAATGAAAGGGAGTATGCTTAAAACCGGACATCCTATAGCAACGCACGGAAGATTTTAGCCGTTGTTACACTGGAGCAAAGAAAAGCTGACAAATTCGTCTTGTTCAATATACGGACCCATTCTGGAGCACATGACGGAAGAAAAAACAGGACAGTAACTTTTTTATCTTGCAAAATGAACTATTTGTTCATATGATATGTTAGATTGTCTAGCATGTAGCTAGTAAATCTCTAACTCTTGTTAAATTAAAAGAATAATGTTATAAAGTGAACTTTAAGAAATCTTTGGACTGCGTAATATACTTTGTCTGGTGCAAGATATCAAAATCAGATAAAGTACTGATAGTAAAAGCTCACTTACAGAGAAAAAACGCTTTTGAATCAGAGATTGTATGTTGATACTGTCCTATGGAGTCATTACTAATGTAGCAAGTTTGATAAACTTTATTAAAAGCTAATGAGGCTATTTTCTAAACATTACAACAATCTGCAGAAGACACACTCTTTTCCTTGATGAAGCCATTCAAACCACTATACAGCTCATCAATACAAACAACCTTTTATCAGTGTGAGTGTGAACAAATGTATGCTAAGGAATCTAGACTTTTGAAATCTTGATAATGGGTTCATAAGAGTATCAATTACAAAAAGTAAAAATCTTGGTCTGATGTAAATCTAGTTTGAAAGAACTTGATGCATATCAACACTTTGGACCTTTTGTCATTCAGAACAAGAGGCGTTATTTTGTCCTTAACTTAGATGACATCAATAAGAGGCTTATTCACTTTTTTCGATTGAGACTGTTGTGATTTTTTTGCATGAAATGAATAGTGAAGCTATTGATTTGTATTTGCAACGTTTATTATTGTATCACACTACGTGCATTATAAACATCAGTTGAATAGGACGATAACAGTTTGGAAAAACTACTTTAAATAAAATGACCTTTTGCTCTATTAAAAAAGAAGCTTTGGATTATTTATCACTAAGTGATAAGTCTTTGTATTTTAAACAAGAAAGTACTTTTATTTAAAGAAGAAAAGAAGTACCTAAAAAAGAGTTAGAAAGACTGTTTAAGAAGAAAATGATAAAGGAAATGTGTCTTCAGCTCGCTTGTTTGTATGCTATATATAACCACATTTTTGTGAGATATACATGTGTCCTCCTGTGTGATGTATGTGATCTAACCAGAATTAGGTCGTTTTCTCGCTAAAGCGGTTCAAACACTATCACCAAGCCAGATTAGCATAAGAGTATTCCGTGAATGGACACAGAAATAGTAGTACCAGAGCGGTTTCTATTTGAGCTACCACAGCCAGTACACTACATCTATTCACAACACCACTTGGATGAAGCAAAGTCGACATAGCTGGGGCCTATAGCGGTTCAAATCACCAACACAAGCACGACACCATGTTGGATACGTCATGGGAATCATCATGAACACATTTCCTTTACCAGAGTGTTTATAGGTATACCTCTTGATTCTGTCAGTGAGTCTTGAATGATAAAAGAGAAAAAAAGATATGGAAAAAAGAAAGAAAAGGGGAGAATCAAGAAAAGCTATTTAAATTCCATTTAAAAATCAACCAATCCGTGACGCGCCCTTGTCCTGCTTGATACTGAACTATACAGCACCATCTCTCCGAATTACTTTGAAAGTTATGTATTGCTCCTATCTTGAGCAGTAACTATTGAAAATTATGAACATGCCTTAAATGTAAACTCTTTACTCAATTGCGAAATTGTCTTCATCTCTTTTTTTTTTAAAAAAAAAAGGAATCTATTTATTGTGCAATCTTGCAGTAATGTCACGTAGAATAAGTGCATTAGGATGACTCGCATACAAAGTAATACCTCAGATATACAAGGTTTATGTTAGAAGAAGAAAGAGCGATACAACCAATAAACACAAGAGAGAGATGGCATTAAAGGAGTGAAAGCTAGTCTACAGAAAATAGAAAAGGACTAGACGGATGATCTAAGCATATTAATAATACTTTTTCTTAAGTAACATATATAGAGTATTTGCACGTAATTAAAAGGAGTGCATATGATAAATGATTACACTGAGCTTATGATTACAAGTGCGATCTAAGAGCTTCAATAAAATATTTGATATATGACAGTTGCACGGATGCAAACTCTTGCCAGACTCTTTCTATAAGAGTGTTACAGTTTTTTAAATCTATGATCAGTCAAGCTTCATGACTCAGCGCAAGTTTACATTTCAAATAAACTTTAGCGTCAGTTGTTAACAACTATCATTAAACAGTTGACTTAAATAATAAAAGGCCCTAATTTTATAGTTAAGCTAAGTTTTTATTTCGATATGTATATATTTAATACATAAATTCTTGGTTTTGCTATATTCGTGATCAACTATTGCTCTGTTAGGGTATTTTGTTATGTATTCTACGTTCATGATACAGGCTTTGTAACGTAAATGCACATTTCTCTTAATTTGCCGGTTTGCCGAAGTAGCAGCTTTAGCGATATCATCAGCAATAGCTGAAAAGCTCACCTCCATTGCCAAAACCCCTGGTGATCTTGGTCCTTGATCCACAATGCTTTCCAAATTATCAACAAAAGCTGACAAACTCTTTCAAACTATAGACAATGTCTTGGGTTTTTTTCTGAAGTTTGGCGTTATTGAATGCGGTTAACGCAGACGAAAAGTCGACAGGTAGTTCACTATTTAAGGATAAAGCTAAGACTTGTAAAAATCTCGATGCAGGTTTCCTGAAGAGCTGGCTAATGACCCATATCCTTGGCTGTGTGGAAGGTCACATACGGTGAAAACAATTGCTGGCATTAACTGGTCTACATCAAACTCTTCATGGATGGCTCTTGCATACAAATAAGTCGATTTATCATCAAAGCCCGAGACTAGTCGTCTTAGTGATAATACTGATTTTTGAGATGAGTACGTCATTGGACTATTGCGGGTTGCTGTTATGCACTCTTTAATATTATCGTTTCGATAAAATATACGCACAGTTAAGGGATTAATTATGAGCGATGTTGATGAAGATTCTGGACCAACATTGCCCGCTTCCTCGGCGGAATCTTTTTGAAGACGAGTTGACGAGGTAATCAACACATTCATTGCTTTTAATACAATTTTTAGCTTTCTTCTGACACCTTTTCCATCTGACTCATCATGAATCAGAAAATACACCAGAAGTTAGACTAATTTTACGAGCGCTACCTCCAGATACTACTTATGATGTCGTCCAACAAAACTTTTCATCATTTTGGTTTCTTTTCAAGAAGAAGAAGAAATAAAAAGATATGCTGTTATTTCTTTATTTATTCTAATTTTATGTTGTCAGTTCTATCAACAAAGGCCACCTGGTTCACATGTAAACTATGATATATTCGTATTTATATCAGAGAGTGAATTGGACAACCTTAAGTTAGGTAGAGACTCTGGTAGTGTGAAGTTGTAGTGATTCCACATACAGAGCTTCAAGGAAGCGGCCGTAGTATTAGCCTATGTTCTGATGCATGTAGAGTTCACATATTTTCACAATTTCTTGGTAAATATTGTGACAATGATCGCGAAACACAAAGAAATTTCTTAATATTTTCAGGTAGTCAACAACAGGACACTGAATACTGTCACTAATCCTGGAGACGGATATAGTGACTATAAAATGATGGAAAACTCATTCGCTAAGAATAATTTAATATGTCAGTTACAAGTTTTTAAATTTTTTGAAAGTAACATGAAATTCGTCACAGTGCTTTTGGAGCTTGTGCTGCCTCAGAGACGCAGAGCTATCATAACTTTTACCACAAAAGCAAACGTGCTTATGTTCGCTTGATAAAAGACTAATTTCCATTACGTGTTCAACAACAGTAATTTGGGAAAAAAGAAAAACTGTACCGCCCCATCCTTGGCTGACAAGGGCTGTAATGCGTCATACAACCAAACTTGTTATGTAATCGTTTATAAGACACAAAATTAGACAAAAGAAGTACTCTTTGAGACTAATCTTTACTCTGAGATAAAGACAAAAGGAGCAAACAAATAAATGAACGATCTACTATTTATAGTTGTTTATCAAATGGATAGTAAGTCACTATTCTAAGCGTGGATTATAACTGCTGAGGATATGGTTGACTAACGGTTCCTGAGTTCATAAAGAAAACTTTTAATTCGTTCCTGACACTGATCTTGTTCATTTCATGATCTGGGTTATGATACTGCTTTTCCCATAAGAAGGGCTATCTTTTAAAGAAGTGTATCCTTTTATGTAAAGAAGTAATGAGGTATATTCAAAGGAGAGATTCTATTTAATTTAACTTATCACTAAAAGTGTGTACGCGTAATCTTATAATGTATGAATTCACTCGATTCATACTGATTATAGTCATTTATCTCAATGTCAGTCATAAACAGATATTGTTCTACGATTGCTGGGATAAAGCTCTCTTTTATGGTAGTCGTCGAAAGCTCAAGGCTAGCTTACATAGTCGAAGGCATAGGTAAGAACTTCCGAAGGACCATCAGCAAGAGAAGAGTATAATATCAAGTCTACTTTATATTCTTAAGGATGTGCATGATTGGTGCTATTGTTAAATCCTTTCACCAGCTACATAAACACAGGCACGTAGTGAATAATAAAAACGCGTCATTTATTAATCAGCTTTTTCAATTACATTTAATAATACAAGCGTACTTCTTTCAGTTCTCAAGACAATAATAGTCTTGATTAACAGGATCAACCACGGGAAGGTAAAAGTACATTTGATCCCAAAAAGAAGGTATACACTGAGTGTCAATGGTGTATATACCTTATAAAAAAGAGTGATGTATCAAGAATGAACTTATACATCTGAAAAACCTAGAAAGTACAAGATGAACAGCCCCAAACCAATAGATCTAGGAGAGCCTCGGCCCCAGGTAAGAGGATCACTGTCCTTATCAGCCGGATTGACAGACTTCCAACAAGTAGCTATCGATAGGCCCAACCTCGTCTACCAGTCGTCTCGCAAGCTCAGAAGAAGGTTTTGACTCAGCAAACTATCCAAAATAGCTTTTGGTTCGATACCGCCTAGTAACAGCATAAGCATTTATTCGAGTAGCCACACTTAGAGAGCATTTCTCTGTTCACAGATAAAGGGCAAAGCGGTTAATCACATAACAGGGCCTGGTCCCAACCGATGTAGCCAGCCCAGAATCTGCAAGTCACTTGAATCACCAACATGACCGTACTAGGGTTACAGCGTGAACAGAGAGCGTGCTCAGTCCTCTAAAGGATGAACAGAGTCAAAACACAAAGCATCGTCACAGGGAGAAAAAAAGCAAGGAGTATCTGTAAAGAAAAGAAAAAGAAAAAGGGAAAAAAAAGAGGTAGGTCAGAAATACTTTAAAGCGTTGACAGTCGCTTATTCAACTCATGGCATTTTATTGGCTAACGCGTTCCGATAGCACATCTTTGCTTATATGCATATGATTGTCAACAAAGGCTCCTTGAAGCATTTCTAAGCATAGAAAGATAAAGTATAACGTAGCTTTTGAAGTTAAGAGATATTTGTTACAGCTAATTAGCTTTATACTCTGGCTTTCAATTAAACATGTTTCTTAAAGCTTACACATTACTCTTCAGTTAATATCTTATTTCTAGTGGCGCTATTGACTGTTCAGTGTAGACAAATGCTAGAAACATCTACTGACGTCAAAAGGAGTAAAAACGTATGATAGGATATTATCTACATAGATATCAATCCATTTATACGATATTCTTATTTATATCAACATGGCTTGTTCTGATGATTTGGCGACTAACTCTTAAAACGTCACAGGTTCTCAAGCGATGTTGACTGGATTAGCTTCCATGATTACTCTTTTTGAAGGAAATGCCGATGCTGCCTGACAACAAAGAAAGCATAAATGTAGATCATAGGTGTGTTTATTGAAATGCTATTCTGAAAGTGTTTTAACCAAAATTGAGATGGTTGAAAATCTATTTAATACGGCAATTTTGATGGAGAAGGTGGTTCAGTGTAGCTGGTTTCCAGAGTAAACTTTGAGTCTACCCTCAACTTTCTAAACGAAACTAGAAGTTGTCATTATGCTCCTGGTGGCATTCACACCATGTTGCCAGAATGTATTACGTATTTTACAGACAAATATACTCTGACCTTTAACCCGAGCGACACTATCCAGGGAATCAGTGTCAAATACAGGTGTGAGAAATGTGATATTCACCAATTTGTGCAATAGTAAGTAGCCAGTAACTTCTCTTTTTATGATTACAGAAGTAAATGGTTATTGACAAAGATTTGTGCTCTGAATAATGCCTGTTGAGTATCCTCACACGTGTATATTACTCTTTGCCAAAGCTTATCAAGGTAAATACTTTGATACATTTTTCTAGTGTATGATTCAAATCTATCTCCTGAATTCGCCACAAAAACCTCTACTTTTGACTGTATGTGAATTGGACAACTAAGTGATCTTGTAGATTTATAGTCAGTCTTTTTACAAATTGACATGTTAAACCAGAACCAAAAGTGGTCTTTTGACGCTTAACACCTCTTTTCCCTTGTTTTACAAAAGAGCTTTGCTTATGTCTTTTTTCCTACGGTATCCACTATAGAATGAAATAGGGAAACTATAAGACCAGCGTATTATGTGATACATATCGTCATCTGCAGTTATCGCTTCGTTCGTCTCGTCAATAAAGCAAGGGTTGATCCGAGCTTGTCATCCTGTCCCTCTAGGCGGACTCCGTTCTTTTAGTCCCTGCTTATCGTCCTGATCGTAACCGGTTGATTCGCTGGTATCTCGGTTGACTACCTGGTAAACTTTGGCCATGTGCGTGTAGTTTCGGCTGCATCACTCGTGAATATCTTCACTGCCATCTTGTCCCTTGGTTAAATAATACTGAAAATATTTCTTGTCACTCTGTTATTTAACCATGTATTTGTATTACAGGTTGTCTTTTCTTTCCTTCTATTGCTGCTTTTATCTTGTTCTTAATGATAGCTTTGTACATATTAAAGCTTGTTATATGAGAGGTAAATGCAAAGACGACAAAGAAAAATATCAAATCAATGACAACATTTATTACAGCATTTTATTGTTGTCAGACTTTTAAAGTTCAAGCTTTAAAGTATCGCTAATATATCAAGAAGTGCATAGAAATGGTAAAGATTAGAGATGCAGCTATTGTAAAGATGCAGAGCGTAAAAGGAGTACAGCTTTTTTTTTTTTTTTTTCTCGCACTGTATATATCACCCATGAAAAATGCTGTAACATAACTGTAGAAATTGCTATGTTTCTGTAGAACAAGAGTAGTAGCCAATGCTTATCGAGCTTGACGGGATATTTCCGGTTAAAACCAGTTGAAAAGCTGAACCTGTTTTCACCATTTTTCAACCGCTTGCTTGTTATTAAAATACTCATCGTTTAGCATAAACAATTTTATTTATTCGTAAAGCTAACAGAGACATTTCAAACAAATAGCCTTTGATCAGCGAACTTATTTCGCTTGGACTCTTTTTGTCACTCGTTTTTCTAAAACCGAATAGGTACTATACCGTTTTCTTCTTGGCGCATCTTGGTTGAAATATAAATACCCTCTTTACTGTGGCAGGTTTCTCTTGTTACATTTTGTTTGTTAAAATATCAAGATAACAATGAATCATGGCAGAAAAAGTTTATTGACATAAGAGGTAATGACGTGACTTGCTCAACAAGATGCAAGGTAGGATAAATGTGAGATAATATGGATACAATTTTAAAAGTATATAGGAATAAAAGAATGGGTGGGAAGTACATGCAAGTTTAAAATACAAAAGGGGAAAAAGGAAGGAACTGGGTATCGATGAAGGATCTCTGTTCTATAAATGTCTATAATCTTTGTTTTTGTCAAAAAGGGGAGTCGTTATTGTCGTTGATGCCCTGAAAACGACCTTTTAAGTTTTTTCAACATGGATCTGCATACAGAGTTATTGCTATAACTTGTCACTGAAAATAAAAATCGGCTATCTCCAGAAGGATAATCAAAAGAGGACCAACTTTTTCGTGAAATTTGCTTTAGTTTGACTCCTAATTTATCAGATAAAGAAGTGCTTGAAGCAGAATGCTTTATTCCTCCCGTACTCGTTTCCCAGTGTTCACTGTTTGCGTTCAACATGAGCCAAGGTATAAATGAATTTACTCTCATCAATTCAAGTACTGCTTCTGCTGCAGCACCAAATAGTTTGGGATGATAATTGCCTTGTTGATAAAAGTCTAGGATAGCTTCTCGCATGTCACAAGGGATATTGATTTCCTGTGGTGAATTGGGTCGTATATACTCATTGATCATATCCTCACATCGCAAAGCCAATGATTTATCATTTGTACATTCTTTATACTTTTGTACAGCAATCCAAAAGTCTAAATTTTCGATACAATATGACTGTCGTAGATAGTTTGCAAATTCTTTGAATAGATCAGATGAAGGATCATTGAGAACAACTTCTAGAGTAAGCGATGGTGGTTCAGGACTGCATAGCATTATAAAGGAAAAAGTGATAAAAATTCTACGTGTGTAAAAGATCAAACAAATTTTTATATGGAAAAAGGAGAAAGAAAGAATAAAAGCTAAAAGGAGAAATAAATAATAAGCGTCAATTGGTTCGTTTTGTCCGTTTCCGTTGTCCATGTGATACAGACACGCTGGGAAAAGTTGTGTAAACAATCTCTTTTATTTGCAGCAACATGGCGGTTTGAGTACAATAAATATGGTGAAAAACATTACCAAGGGGACAAAAAAAAACCATGATCGGTTTCCATGATTCGGTTGTCAGGATAATTATAGTACGCCGCCCACGTGAACAGGAAACAGCTTTTTTAAAAAGAACGAGTGGCAACAAGTCCCAACTTTCGGAACATAAACTATTTTCCCCTCCTTTCCTTGAGTCTCTTTTCTTTCCTTGTGTCAAGATCTACTGCATGCAATGAGATCTCCTGCATAATACAGTAATAGAATAAACTGGTACGCAGACTAGTACAAATGACTTGACAACGAGTTTATCGTCATGCGGTACACGTGCCGGGAAAAAATTTCCCAAAAATATGCTGTAGTACAAATCGTCGTCAGTGCGTCGTCAAAAAAAAAAAGAAATCTACAGTTACAGTATTCGGCGCATTGGGATTAGTTTTTTCATCCCAGAATGAGCAAAAAGCTTCTTTTATCTTGGATTTTGTTGTGCTAATTCCATTGAAATGATATTGCGCACTGAACATCTCAAGCATGTTCATGTTTGTTCATTCTTTCGGGGGAACTGAATTTAAGTCATTGCTTAGAAGATCAAGGCCAACTACAAAAATAAATAGTTCAAAAACGTTGTCTCTTACGTTTTCCTCCAGCTATTGCTTCGTTGATTTGTCTTCTTCAATTATTTGCTTCAGTATGTTTGACTATAACGAAAAGGTCTACAATAAATACATATTTGATCTTTGCGAACAATTGTAGAAAAGGTGTACACTACGCGCACGAGGAAATCCATGAGAGAGTTAATGTTTCAAACGCCATCTGTCATGTCGTCAACAAACCTTTTGGATGTGCAGCGTCAAGCTAAACTTGTTCAGAGAACAGGCGCATAGTGTTCACTATTTCAAAAAGCTGATCAAACGGGCTTCAAAAATTCGACAAATTGAGTTCAAAAGGTTGGCCAATTAAATTCAAAAAGTTGACCAATTTTTCGTTTAAACATGACATTTTATCGATGGTCCAAATAAAACAATAAAATAAACGTCCACCCGGACCCGTTCAATCCGTTTGGAAGTGAACGTTAGCGGAAAAAACCCCTTATGGATACAAGGGTAAAAAATGTAAACGGAAATTAATGTGTAGGGTTATCGATGAAAAGTTAAATGAATTGCTTTAACCACACAAAAAGCTTTTTACCATAGAGATGCTTAGTAGAAATCAATTTGTTATGGTGTAGCTGATCTAATTCATGTAGTAGAGAGCATATGATCGACTATCGTTGAGACCAGGTGAGGGCTAGATTTGGGGGACCTGAAGTGCGTAAAAGAAGCACCAATTTTTTCGACACAGTGGCCAATTAGAGGGGAAATTCTGTACTTAATTTGATATGCATAAATACCAACCGTACAATATATTGATTAATTTCCTACATGTACATCATTATTAACTTTCACTATAGATATAATAATTAGTCATGCATATCTTTTTGTTTACCTGCTGAAACAATAAAGGAGCATTTAGATCTTAGTTAGTTTAGATATACGCTGCTGTAGTAATTTTACACATGTGTATGATCTACTCATTAGTAATAAAATAACTGCAGCTATAGTTGTATAGTGCTCTCAGAACTAAAATATACTGATCAAGGTTAAAAGGAATTAGCAATTTCGCGTCGTAAAGTGCAGCTTTTTTTATTTTCCTTTTCCACTTGCTGAATGATCAAATAATAAGCACGTATTAAAATGACTAGTGTCAAAATAGACTGTTAATGTAAGTTTCTTGTGGTATCATCAATAATTAAATACCAAGTTATGTGTTTGTGATTTATCTATGTAATAGTCAAGCAACTTAGCTTTCTTTCTCATTAAGTCTATCCAATCGACGATTATAAGCCACGGGATATTCCCTTACCCTCACATTTGTGAAGTCTCTGCTGCTATTGATCTGAATGAATTTCACAAACTGTCCGTGTTTCTATTTAGCTACTCCATAGTATGATTCATAATGAGCTTGGGACAAAACACAAAGGTATGCAAGCAGACTCTGCAATTTTTCTATGAAGCGAAAAGCCAAAAAGTTGTAAAAGGTATTCCGCCACGTTTTCCTAAAAAGATAGGCTTATCTAGCCTTGCAGAATGCTTGTCATTTACAAATACCATAAAGGATTCAAAAGTTCAAATAACCGGCTCTATGCTGGAATATGGCATATATTAATTGAAAGATTCGTTTATAAAAAAAAGGACCATATTTTTACGGATACAAAGAAACGCAACGGATGCTCCCATAGAAGAATGAACGAAATGCATGACAGTTCAGTATCTGGAGAACGTCGCATCAACTCCACATGAATAAAGGGAAAAAAAATCAGGGCGATGTGGAGTGATTCTTGGCTTGGTAGCTTCAGTTCACCCAATATTCTTCACAATCTTCTCTAGGATTAGTTGTTTTGATAATTCCCTTTTATGGTGTTATAGATAACAACAAGAAAAGACCACAAACTTTATTTCATAGTCATCAAAATAAACGCCATATAACAAAATGAATACGCGATCCAGGTTTAAGTTCATGGCTTATTGTGTATCTTTTGGACCTGTTATAAAATCAATGGTGTTTAATAAAAGTGTGAAGGATTTGATGTTAGCAATTGAAATAACATGAGAACTGGCGCCCAAAGACATATGCATGAAGTCTCAAGCCTTTAGAATATCCACAGAGGAAGTATATTATTTTTATGCAACTAAGTTTATTTAAAAAAATTGATATGGTCATAACTCTAAGAAATCCCCTTTTAAAGTCACTTTAGATAGGAGTAACGTCGACCCAGAATCTGGTATCATCCTTCAAGTATTTGGAATCGCTGGCAAGTTGGTCATGGATCCAGTTGATAGCATTCTTGTAGTTGGTGATGTCTTGGGTATAAGGATTGTTCAAACCACTTTCACCGTTTCTATGGCCACCAAACCACTTATCAGGGCCGTAGAACTTTTGAGATTCTTGTCTAGCCTTAATATCTTGTGCCAATCTCTTGTTAAGAACAGCACCGTTATTGGAAGCACTAGCAGGTTGACCCTTGAATTGAGAAGTGGAGGTACGAAGCATAAACCAGTTTTGCTTAAAGATACCAAAGTTGGCAGCATCGCCAGACTTGTTGTCACCGTAGGGATAGTCGGTAATCATGTGATCGCTCTCGAGCATAGCAATAGCCAAATCCCAAACTCCACCACCAGCTTTCAAAATTTGTTGCTTTCTCTTACCCAAGCCATTAACAGTATAGTGGCCTCTATCGCCGGGTCTAGCAGAGACCAAAGTAAAGGTAAAGAAAAGGAAAAGAGCAAAGAACTTGACGAGCATGTTGAATTGAATGTAGAAGACTGAACCAAATATGCTTCTCTATTTATACTTCTTGAACTCTGACGATAGCCATGTGTACAACTGTCTATAATGGATGAATGCGTAAGCTCATATCAATATTAATATATTACACTGAAACAAAGTTTCATAGTTGGGACTGGATACTAAAGTTAATGACAAGCAACTATAATGTCGATGTGTTACTTGCCTCTTTTTTTGTTATAAGATGATCAGTTCTTGACTATTAAGGCACTGACAACGGTAGCGGTCTTGTAACTTGCATAGCGTGATAAATTAAGTGAATTTACTTTCCGGAAAGAGTGTAACAAGTTTATCATCAAGAAGTGTCGCACAAATATGAATTCTTAATAATGAATTGAGTTACATTGAAGCCTATGCATTACAGACGATGTATCCATAGAAGCCATAGTTAAGTTAATGATTGACTAACGCGGTCATATTACATTATATTATCATTAATAGTCTATAAGTGGATATCACCGTTGGAGTTTGTAAAAGAAAAAAATGCATCGAATGAGAATATACCGAAACATTTAATTTGCAATATGCCTCTTTGTATTACTTGAAATCAACCTAAAGCGAAATATATCAAAAACCGAAACTGCTGGAATATATCGTAGATAGAAACTTGCAAAGAAAAAAAAAACTTGGGTAGCACGCTTTAATCTGAATAGATGCCTATCAAGATTTTTAATAGCCATTTTTGATAGTAGTAGATGCCATTAATTCGCATTGGTGACAAACAATGCTTTATCTGAATTAGTTTTTAAATGAATATGTAACCTTTCAAATTTTCCCGCTCTAGTTTTTTCAGTAACGATCCCTCATTGTCCCTTCGCACTCTTTCAGTTACGTAAGCGGGAGAAGTGTCTGATGATGTAATGTATTATGGCCATGATGATAATTATGATAAGTATATCTTTATTATTCTGAGAAATGAATGATTTAGATAGGGGTAACATTGACCCAGAATCTGGTATCGTCCTTCAAGTACTTGGGATCGCTGGCAAGTTGGTCCTGAATCCAGCTAACACCGCTTTTGTAGGTGTTAATATCGACTGTATCGGGGTTGTTCAAGCCGCTTTCGCCGTTTCTATGGCCACCGAACCATTTTTCAGTTCCATAGAACTTTTGAGACTCATGTCTAGCTTTGATATCGGCCTTAAGATCCTTATTAAGCACAGCACCGTCGTCGGAATCACTAGCAGGTTGATCCTTGAATTGAGAAGTGGAGGTACGAAGCATAAACCAGTTTTGCTTAAAGATACCAAAGTTGGCAGCATCGCCAGACTTGTTGTCACCGTAGGGATAGTCGGTAATCATGTGATCGCTCTCGAGCATAGCAATAGCCAAATCCAAAACTTCACCGCCAGAGCTCAAAATCTCTTGCTTTCTCTTACCTAAGCCAGGAACAGTGTAGGATCCACGGTCAGTGGTAGCAGCAGCGGTCAATGAGAGAGTCAAAAAGAGGCAGACAGACTTGAAAAGCATTGTTGAATGAATGGAATATGTGTTGATGGCTTTTGATCTGCATCAAAACTAGTCTCCCTTTTATACGTTTTCACTAAACGGCTAGCCTATCTACCCAGTGATACAAGTCTAATGATTCATAGCACTTAGCTTGAACTGTTCAGTTTTAGCTTCATTAGATTGTTTAAGATTGGTTGTGGGTAATTAGCTGTAAACTTCGGGAGTTTGTAGGAGACGCATTGGTCATTGCTTTAGTCATTTGGGTACATGCTAAATAAGAGATACAGCAGAAAGACATACAATTATGAATTAAGCTCAAGGTAGCCATTTCATTTGGCATAAACGGCATTGATGCAGACATAGGTGTAGATGCTATTGAACATATAGGAGCGCTCTGTCTCTCTCTCTTTTCTCCTCCTACAACCGCCGTTATTCTGTTTCACTTTTTTTCAGCGTTCCCAATTGCTTAAAATGGGTAAGCATATATACAGCAGATCGACGATATACACCTGATGAGACTAAATTTCTCCATAGAGAAAGGGCATGGAAGCTGCAAAAGATTCTGTTTTTTATATGGCAACGAGAGATGAATAAGTTTAGTAAAGTCATTTTTAATAAACGAGAAAGTCATACCATTGACTAAAAGGCCAAAGGTACAACTCAAAGCAACCTTTTGGAATGCTTCAGGTACATCAAGTCATGTGTCCATCAAAGCCTCAATCTCTTGAAATTAGTTCAGTATTGCGGGATGTAACTTGGAGAAGTAGAGGTATACCCATAATAATGATGATGGTGTTCGATTGCAACATGTTTTATGTAACACATATACGAAAAACTCTTCACCGCTAACCATTTAGAATCTGAGATTTATACTCAAACATCGTCACTGCTTCTCTCTTTGTCAAAAAGTCATAGCTACAGCAAAGGAATGATGCAACATATTGATATATAAATTGATGAGCTTTCAAGAAAAGTATCTATATGCGGGCCTTCATAAATGTGCCAATATCTTATTCAATAATATTTATACGACCATAAGCTACATATTTCAATATATAATCTTAATTAACCCGAGGAAAAGATAGACTGATATCATTTGAGAAGGTTTCTAACTTACCGAAAAGGAGGTACTGACGGCGTTGCGCACCTTTTCTCGAGCGTAATGTTGTTCTGGACTACCGTGTTTGCCAATAAATTATATTACAAGTATTTAAAAATGCTACATTAGCTTTAAAAAGATACACAAGCTATCAATTACTTTGATAGCGGTCTCAGTATGTAGTTTATAGCAAATGGTAGTAACTTTATTCTAACTATTTGCTGTCAAGTATAAGTAGTCGATAGAGGAAAACTACTTGAATGTTTGAACAAGCTTATTGTAAAATAAAGAACTGTTTTCAAATAAGGTGATATACATTTTCCGAAGCAAAGTTAATATGCATTTGTTTGTGTCTCTAAACTTTATGAACGGTCAGATTTTGCTAGATCAATAGACTGAATGTTTAATAGAAATGCGTATGTCCCACACAATCTCGAAAGGTGCTGCCTTTGAGCCGCTTTTTGTAATTATAATTTTCTCTCCCTTTACTTTCTTGAATATGAAATGAATTTTGGTTCAAGAAAAACGATGTGATTTTATTTATATCAGCATTTTCGTAATTTATAGTGTATTGACGCATAGAGATTCCCCCAGACCACCATATGCCCTTAACATAGGTTCTGGAGTGTCATCCTGCGACAATAAACATTAGGAGCCTCTTTTATTGTCAGTTGTTGCATGCAGATTCGTCCACTCATTTTAAGGTAGTTGATTATTGTCAGATTGAAATAATAATCAGATCGTGCTAGAGAATGTTTATTAGAGCGTGCATGCTTTTATAGATATGTGATTACTAGCTTTATTATTTTATTATTATTACTACCATTACTATTACTATTATTATTATTAGTAGTATTATTGCTGTTGTTATCATTATCGCTGTTGTTGTACAATTAAAGTGATTTTGGGTTTATAATAACAGGCGCTAGGCTGTTTGGCTTTTTTTCATTATTATTATTATTACTATGATTACTACTATGATTATGGCTATTATGATCACTATTACTATAGCTACTACTACTGTTACCACTGATACTATGGTTAGCATTATAATTAATACTACTAATATTGCTTGTGCTAGTATTTGGTGTAAGAATTGGTTTTTGAGCGCTGTAGAAATAATAATTGCTGAAGCTTTTATATTGGTCCATTTCTCTAATGACCACCGAAATGTCTTGATCAAACGTATTGTTTTCTTTGTAACAGTGTTCTTGTACAGCAGACTGAAATTTCGTCAACATGTTGATCATGTCATCTCTACAAAGTACTCCAATTCTGCCTCCCCATACTCCAATGGGTATCGATCTATATTTTACTTGCTTATTTATTCCTTCATCGGGAACGATCTTGGTCAACATACTCGATTGCTCCCTTATGTCATATCCTTGATTAATGGCTAGTTCCAGCACTATTTAAGAAATTTATAAGCATCAACAACAAAACTTCAATGTAGATAAGTACTCTCGTGGTTCATCTTTTGTGTCAAGGGCCCTGCAGAATAGATGATCAAGTCTGTTTCGAGTATTTCAATGTATCCTCCAGGTTTCAAAAGCCGCCAGCAGTCGTTTACTACCTTCTTGTATTGAGGTGTGGTGAGCGAGAGCACCATGAATCGGATATGAATAACATCAAAGCTTGCATCAGGGAACTCTCGCAGTCCATTGAGTACGTTACAGACGATTAATTGACAGTTTGGTGGTAAAACGTGGGCTAAAGGAAACATGTCATCATTGTCTACGCCAATGACTTCAATCTTTGGGTATTTTTGAGCAAGATCAATGCACCATGAGCCTGGTCCGCATCCAACGTCTAATATTCTAGCATAATCTAAATCTCGATAGTCAAATGGCAAAGAAAATTCACTATAACAATAGCACATGGTGAGTAGAGCTGATGATACAGTAATTATGCTTTTACCCTTCAAAAGCCAATTTGACCAGGTCATTCTTTAATTGAATGCGATCTGCCTCTTCATCATCTGGTTTTAATAAATGTCTTTGCAGCAAGTCTTTGTCTTCGCTTTCTTCGTGTGTATCTTGATGTTCAGGAGTATCCTGTACACTTGGTGTATCTAATGATGGTTTCTTATGGTGTCTTCTAGTAGCTTTCGATAATATCCGGGATATCTTTGGTCGTAAAGAAGGCCGCTCTTCATTTAATGACTGGGAGCGTTGCTTATTAAGTTCTAAACTCGGTCTTCTTTCAGGCGAAGGTGGTTCAGAAGAGAACATACTAAAAAATGGGCCATTGAACCAAGACCTTCTTCTGTTATTATTCTTTTTTTCATAAATAGACTTTGCTCTTCTCATGTTTGTTTATGTAAAAAAGGAAGAAAAAGAAAGATTTTTTTCTTTTCCATTGATAATCGGTTATTTAATTGGACAAATCACATGTCAAGTATCCCCACACTACTATTTTTAGGCTAAATTAGACAGTGGAACCTTTTCAATCTCAGATTATCTTAAAAAGTTGACAAATGTCTGTGTGCGGTTTGAACACCAGATTGCAGTGCTACATGGTTTCGTGGCAATCTCTTTTCATGCGTCTGCCATATGCTTATGACACATTGAACAATCATAAAGACAACAGTGAGAGTATATATGATAATGGCAACCCTACAAAGCTCTTTATTGTACATTTTAATTAGTCCCTGGTTTAGTCACAGAAACATCCAAATCTACCAGTGTTCATAAAGAGCAAGCGCGTAACTGCAAGATAAAAATAAAGCCACGTTGCCTTACATACACAAGGTTGCATTATGCATTTTTTTAGCCAAAATGTTTTGTAATTTTGAGGTGTTGGTGCAACAATAAGGATATTGCTTGTGAGCAGCCTAGAAGACGTAGTTACCACCTTCTGCACACTTCTGATTACTGTTTCACGAAAAGGGGGCACTACTACTTTATTTTGGTAAATGTAAAATCCTATAAAAAAAATTTAAGCAATAGAGTGTCGCTTTATGAAGGAAAGAGGTGAGGCAACAACAGAATGAAGTCTTGGAAAGATACAATCAACAACTAAATTATACTTTATTTATTTTTTAAGAAAAGAAAAAGAGCATCCCAATGATTTAACTTTAATTTTTTTTGAGCTGTCTTGCTTGATGTTGATGTTTTTGGCATATTTCGGAAAGCAGTTCTTTCCAAGTAGTTATCAAATCAGGCAGTGTTACTTGAATCGACTTCGTCGTTCGATGAAATGATTTCGAATACTTTAACAAATTCGCAACATACCCAAGTAGAAAGAATGACTGGTAAAACAATAGAACCAAACTTGGTCACGGAGTTGCTGATTTTCATGCCTTGCTTCTTGAGATACGTGAGATGTACTTTGTAGATCTGTTTAGTTCAATAAGTGTACTTGATAAACCAGAGTGCAAGAATCCAACTGTGCGAATTGCTGTTGAGCGATTATCAAAGCTTATTTGTTGAAGTAAATAGTCAAACATGTCTTTCAACGTGCAAGGCAGCTTGTAAAAGCCTTCCTCCATAAACTTGGTATCAAAATCATATTCAATCTTTGGCTTGGCTTCACTCACACCAAACTCTAACACTATGAGGCATCGAAAACTAAATTATTAAATTCATCCAATAATATTCTTGTATTTTCAAATTCAACGCTTTTTATGAAATTTTATTGGCTGATTTTTGTCGCTATAGCTTTGTTGCGCCACGGTGGCTATCCATATTACTATTTGCATACTCTCAAACCAATGAAAAAATCACTAAGTTAATCCAGTCTTTATCGAAGCTTTCTTCTTTATTGTAGTCTGGTTGAAATGTATGATTATCCCTTAGAGCAGTTCGAAGCTTGGCTGTACTGTCTGGATTGTATCTGTTTAAAAAGTTTCATTGAATCTGAAGGCATAGGGAGGCTTTTCTTCTGATACGTGATGATTTTTTGTAGTCCTTGTTGAGTGGAGACGTTATATGTAGTGTAGTTTTCATCATAATGATCAATACTCAACGATCTACTTGGGTGATCAGGCTGGCGCTGCAATCCAAACATGAAGAGCTTGTCGTCAACATACTTTCCATTTGAGAGGTACCATTTTTCTCCTTGACCTAGCTTATTGAACATATATTCGAACTCAAAATTATGTTCTTCAAGTTCATCCTTTGTAAAATTGTTAATTTCTTTTTCAAGAGCAACGATATCTTCTTCTTCCTTATAAGAAGTGCTTTGATTTTCATGGCTATCTGCAACTTTGTGGTTGCTATCGACTTGGTGCAGAGCATCATTATCTACATCGGCCAAACTCCCAATCATTGCGATTTCGCTCTCAATTTGTTTATTTTTGACGGTCATGGTTAGGTACTTCTTGTTGGCCATAAGCTTTTGTCGAGCCTGTAAGTAAAAGTGTTGTTTGACCAATACAATGTCTAAAAGCTAAAGAGGATAATATTAATACTCTATTCAATGCATTACTAAAAAGAACACTCGAATACGCGTACTTCTTGTGCTTTCTTTTAACTTTTTCCAGCCCACATGATGATATCTCTGTTGGTATTATTTTTCAAGCTCAAGCCAGCTAGATCCTTTAGGGCATTCTCAAAAGCATTTAAACAAGATGTCCATGTTTCACATTTGGTATGCTTTGCAAAGGTTAACGCTTGGAATGCTGTTCCCTGCTTCCAGTTTGATATAATCCAAACTTTATGTGATAGTTTCATATCGTGTTATAAAAAGGTGTACACTACGCGCACGAGGAAACCCATGAGAGAGTTAATATTGCAAACGTCACCTGCCATGTCGCCAACAAACCTTTTGGATGTGCAGCGTCAAGCTACACTTATTCAGAGAACAGTCATCTTTCCATGTTCCTTGGTATAGGATGTGGCTTTTATAAAGTTTCAAAAAGAAAGGATATAGTATGGCTCTTTCTGTATTTTAATTTTATGCTGTCAGTTTAATCAACAAAGAACCAAGGTCATTCAAGAGTAATTATATATCAAAGGATATCCCACTGGAAAGCCTTAGGTTAGGTGGACACTTTGGTAGCGCGAAGTTGTATAGTGATGTCGCATGTAGCGCCCCAAGGAAGCGCTTGTAGCATTAGCCTTCTCGTGGATTTCATCGTGCGCGCAGTGTTCATCTTTATTAAAGATAAGCGAAAATACAATAAAAATAAAGTTTTTCTAAAAGTATACAATTGATCTTCTTTAAGCGAAGGTAAGAGATGGGAAGGGGAGAGAGGGGAAATCATGTCTTGTATTTTGTATTTTCATGTCTAACCAAATAAAAGGTGACAGCGAAAATGATAGTTTTCAAGACATTAATCAACCTATTATGAACTTTATTCCACACGAAACGTACGAATGACATTGTAGCTTGAGCCTCCTATAACATTATAGTCCCAGCTGGTACTGATTACTGAGACAAAGAGAACACCTCTCTCAGCGTGTCTATTACAGGTCCAGACGTGATATAAGATGTGAGAGTGAATCCCTTCTCATTTTTTGCGTTCAGAAGTTGTCTCAACAGTATCTGATTGATGCATGAGCCATATACGACCAGAGCTAGCTAGACTTCGCACTCTCATTTTGACTCACGATCGTCGTACGTTGGCTTGGTAGGACCGTAATCATAAATGGATGCGTTCAGTGATATAAAGCTACAATACATGATATTGGAAATAGAGTAGATAAGATATAGCGCCTCTTGATTGGGCAATATTAAGAACGTCAAGGGCGCTTGCAGCATACTTAGATGCATAAAGACACCTAACGATAGGTTACTAATCATTTTTAGAAAAGGAGTGGTCAAAGAGGGTGATCAAGGGATAGTTGCTATTTTCATCCTAATGAGCTTACCCAGCATTATGTTAACTCTTTTTAAGGCTGCTTAAATGGGAAGTTTTAATAAAAGAAAGAATAAAGCTTGAAGGTAAATTTATATTAAATGGGTTATTTCTGTGAAAATCCATTATGATTTTTTTTTTTTTCATTTTTTCATTTATATCAATTCTAATAATAAAAAATGCATATTGCTTAGAGAAGAAAAATAAGAACCCTTGCTCTCCCCCCGAAGCGGGAAAGACCAGCTACCCGGCACTTCAACATCCGGCAATGTTCTAGGAACATTCCTTCAATCTTGGAATTGGGCAAACTATAGAGTTTGAGTGTAGAGAAAAAAAAGGTTGGAATGGAAGTCTCATAGTTTTTGGTTTGTTTACATTGTGACTTTGAAAAGCGTTCCTGAGTTAAAAAAATTCCTTGGCTGCATGAATGATTTTAAGGAGAATGCTATTCCTCATTCCTCATTGGATGATTTTTTGTAGCAGGCTTATATAGTAGGACACGTTATTCAAGTAGTAGTACACCTAATACTGTTAGATTCAAGCGACTTTATCTAAAAGTGAAAAAGCTTTCAAGTCTTTACAAACGAAAAATATGATCTAATTTAAACTGTGTCAACTATTACTTTAACATCAAGGAGTACATTAAACTTGACTTAACTACTGAGTCTTGTTTTTATCGACAAGGATTCAAAAGAACCTATAACTGAGAAAAATGTAGCGATGACTACGGAGATCAAAAGGATTATGATGAATGAAAAGTAGAAAACTCAAAGAGGAATCCATATAAGTATCATTAGCCGTATTTCTCCCATAACTTATATTATTTTTGCAAATCCTTGAATAAGGGCAATGCTAAAAGCTTTCAAAAGTGGTGCTCTCAAGAACCTAAGCTTACAAAAAGAAAAATAGATGCTATAGAGTTCAGGTCAATTCCGGTTAAAAAGGTATAGCTGCTTTCCATATTGTGAAGCTTTTAAAGCTCATAATAGGCATTTTGAGTGATTCTGACAAGAAAAAAAGAAAAAAAAGAAGGTTCTACTGTAGTGGATAATTGTAGAATACATCACGCCCCTTGTATAGTCAACACTGTGAGAAAGCATGAGTACAAACTCTTGTTTATGTCACCTTACTCGTCATTCATGGATCCAACTAAATTGATAATTAGTGCCACTGCTGAAGGCTACCAAGGCTGAGTTAAGTATGCGGACAGTTATTGGGATAGGAATTGATTACATATAAAAATGACATTAATCTTTTTCTTTATCACAAGGAAATGTCAAGTAAGCTACAATCTCAGTGTAGCATATATTATTCTACGGCTGACTTTTATCGTTTATTAGCTCTCATTATATGACAGCTTCCATCTGATATTTTTGGTATAGCAGAATATAGCTAAAGAATTTATTTTCGTATGCTATCCTTCACATTTATATCGTCATATCAAATATTGTTTTCATTCGCTAGGGTAATTTCTATTTTTACAGGCAAAGTGCCTAACCCGTCATCATCTCAAATTAAAGCACGGTAATGCAAACGATTCAAGCAGCGCACTGAGCGTCGGGGGTTCAATGTTCTAACTGTTGATTAAAGGAAAGGGATTACCTAAAGTGCAAATATCGTAATTTACCTTTTTCTTTCAAGATGGCTGAATCACTGGATAAAAACACAGATCGTCAAATTGCAGCAGTCTTAGTCGTCGGCTTTCACCATGCTTTCGGTCCTATTGTTGAATTTTGCATACCACCTTTGCCATGTCAAAAGATAACACAACAACAAACACTCGAGAAACTAGAATTGCCAGAAGAATGGAGCTTTTTACCTTTTCTAGCTTTACCTGGTATATTGACTAGGAAAATATAAAATAAATAGAGAATATTGAAGAGTTCAATAGATGGTGCTCACCAAAAGGACGAAGACTTTGCTTATTTTCATCTACCTCCAGTACCAAGCTGGTCAGTGGCTGCTGAAACAACATTGTTTGGGATATCGTGTAATAGACAGATAGCATCCAAGGTTGATATTATATTCATGAGAGATATATTTGATAGTTAACAACATTTGATAGGATTTGATTGTAAAGACACCAGACATCACTAGATCCATTGTGCAAAAGGCTGTAGTTGTGTTGGCTAGACAAGTAATATACATTCTATATGCATATCATTGTAACCTATCTAATTTGTGCTAATACAAGCCAATATTTGGCCCGCTCAGGCAAAAGCTAGCAGTTATCACAGCCGCTTGGTTCAACCAACGTGATTTTACAAAGCTTGATATTCTACATGTAACATGATAACTACACATAGATCCTGGAGCTTGTATATTCATACTCATAGCCTTCTATTAGAACCTTTATAGCAGTCTAAATAATGCATTTTATGGGCCAATTGACGATTCAACATTGTATATGGGTACTTCATTACGCGAGCTTGTGTATAAATTCAGATCAAAAACATTAATGCTCTTGAAACTACTGTTACTTGAAAAAAGAGTAAAAAAAAAAAAAAAAGAGAGAGAGAGAAGGCTTCTTTTATTGTCAATAGATGTATTAACCGAACTAGATTCTCTTTTATGGATACCCTGTAGAAAAGCTATGTACGTTTCAGTACTCACTTATATCGCTTGTACCTGGTTTGTTGAGGAACTTGAAGGATTCAGGGAGCCCAGATTTAGATACAACTCAGCTCAGTACAGCAGAAATACTTGTTGATGGAAGTAAAGAGAGTTTACTAAAGTATATGGGATTACCACTGCACATCTTTGAAAAAGTAACACATATAGCCTATAAAAAAAAGTATATTCCTTAATACCATTGACAGGGCTCCTTTTTTCAACCATACGTGCCTCTTCAGCAGATCGATATGTTATCATCGGATCAAACACATTCATATATTGCAGGGACAACCAATCAAATATTCTTTCATCATAAAAGTGATACAAAGATTGATGTGCTTGTCAACGTAGAGACAGGCACACTCGAATTCTATAATCAATCCCTTGTTGCATGTGTTAGCCATACGATTGCAGATAGAAGATGGATGGAAAGTATAGTCAGAGTAGTGAATGATACATGGAGCCAAAATGGTAACAGCATTTATTTTGAATAACATGCGCAAAGTGCTCATGTCTATTACTAGATCCTAGTCATCCTATGCAAAACACGTATCTAGGCTCTGATGATTATCTTAGAGCCAGATTTGAGGAATATATCTTATCACTCTTATCCAGTGTGAAATATGCGCAGGCGCACCATCAACTGGATGATGTTTTGGACAACCTAGGTTCAGAAACTGTGATGGGGGAAAATGAAGGTAGCAAAAGTACAGGGGCCTGTTGAAATGCTTATTCATGCTTATTCTTAGAGCATAACTATTTAACTGATTATGGAATGAAATGGCTTAGAGCTTGGTGGCAAACCAACAATTTCAAGAAATGGAATCAATATACTGATTATGAAATATATGAAATCGTAGAGCCTGGGTAAGTAACTAATAACAGATACATACAAGAATAAACTGATATCAATACACATGTACATACACTAGGCATCCAGGAATGGGCCATATATCTATGACCGATCTTCAAAATACGTTGTCAAAGTAAGCAAATGAGGTTATTCCAAGATCACATATAGACGTATGCTCATTAAAATAAAATAGTCGATTACGCGACTTGCAGCTAAATCAGAACTTGGCTCCTATTCGAAATACTCTATCAAAAGCCGTATCAGGCGGTGCAAAGGTTGTGTCAAAAGGTAGTACCAAGTTTATGAAGGGCGTTGACGCATTTTGGAACGAGCTTGAAAGATCTTCATCAGAAAGTAAGTGATTGGTCATTTGTGTGCGTGTGTGTGTGATCTTTACTTATCGTGTTTAGCAACACGTAATGGAGAGCCCTCTTCTTCTGCTACTACAGTCACTTCTACTGCTGCAGCAACGCAGCAAGTAGGTAAGCTATTTTCAAATTTTTCATCCTTCTTGTCCAGAAAAACAAAAGAATTTTCACAGACTATGGAGGTAATCATTTATGACTTTGACATATCACATCAAACTTATGTTTATCATAGGAAGCTGTATCCTCTGATAGTAACGCATCCTCTCCTTCAAGTCGGCGCACATCGAAGATAGCCTCAATCAAACGGAAGCCTGGTGATGATGATACAAGCTCTGCATTTATTAATGTGGATTATCCTGGTTCTGCTAAAGATGATGAATATACTGATAACAAAACCTTGAATATATAAGATACCTTTTTACTAAATCCAAATAGAAAGCACCTGTCACTATTGTATTATTTCACTTAAAGTATTACTTTAAGTCTTAAATTGAATAAATACCCTTCGACATCAGAGCTGCAGTTTGTGAATGCTCATGGCGTATGTATTTGAGTAGCAAGATATGCCATGTAGGGCTCATTCTATTCGTTCTTTGACTATACTATTGACTAAAAATCATCTGCGTTGAATCTCTTTGGTCAGCATCAGTGACTGTAGATATGTTTTCATCCGTTCAACGCATGTTTGACAAAATAAGCACAGTGAAGTAATTTCTAAATATTCGGAGTCTAGACCGCTTTTTTTGGGTTGCATAAAAGCCAAAATTCATTTTCTTTTTCCTTCCTCTTGTACACTTCTTATGCCTGAGCCCACTTCAAAGACACCGTTGATACCAAATAAGAAGCCTCCTGTCAGTAGGCCAAAGCAGCAGAGAAGGAGGTCTTCATTTGAGGCACCTACTTACAATAGTGCAGGACAAGCACCTAGTTACGTCAAGGAACCTATGAATACAACAGAGATAGATTCACCGGGTTTAAGTTTGCTTCAATTATTGACATTAACTGTCTGTATGGCCGGCGTTCAGTTTACTTGTATGATTTTGCTTATTTAATGACGTCTTTGTGTTATTAACTATGTTATCATTAGGGACGGTTGAGCTATCGTAATATCCATAAATTACATGTTTGTTAATGAGTACTTATTACTTTATAATAGATATGGTACACCTTATCTATTATCACTGGATCTGTCAAAAGAACTTACTGCACTTGTCTGGTTAGCTGGTCCTCTGTCAGGGTTACTTGTTCAGCCGGTAAGTATCTTGCTTTGCTCCTTTAGATTGTTTCATAGAAAATGACGTATAGATTACTCTATTTAGTTGATTGGCGCCTTTAGTGATAAATGCACTTCAAGATTAGGCAAAAGAAGACCATTTATTATTGTTTCTGGCCTGTTAACATGTATATCGATGCTTGGCATTGCCTATGCAAGGGAGATTGGACGCTGGCTGGCTACCTTGACGTCACAGGACAATGGTTGGATTGATGAAAAAGTAATAGATACACACGTATACAAACATGTATATATAATTGATATCCCTCTTAGGCTCACACCAATGCCATTCTTGTGGCCGTTGTGTCATTTTACTTTTTAGATTTTACATTAAATGCGACTCAAGCCATATGTCGGGCACTCATTCTTGATATACCTCCCCTTTGGCAACAGGAACTAGCAAATGCGTGGAGCGCTCGTATGAGTAATACCGCGATGGTAGTCGGTTACTTTGTAGGATTTGTAGACCTTGTTACGTATTTTCCTTGGGTAGGCGATTCACAAGTCAAGGTGTTTTGCATCATTGCCATTGTCGTATTTATTGTCACTTTGACAATCACTTGTGTTACAACCAAAGAAAAACTGAATGAAAGAGCAGAAGAACAAGACATCAGCCAGTAAGAAGATATCGAAAGAAAAATTGGAACGATGCTCTAAATCCTTTTTGTTGCTTTAATAGGCCTTGGTATAGCACTTTTTATTACATCTGGAAGGCATTTCGATTTTTACCTCGACCTATCCAAACCTTGTGCAACACCCAATTCTTTGCTTGGATGGGATGGTTTCCGTTCTTGTTCTACAGTACACAGTGGGTTTCCGATATCTATTTTGCTACACATCCATCAGCACCCGAGGGAAGAGATTGGGCTGAAGGTACACGAGCAGGATCATTTGCTCTATTATGTTACTCGGTTGTCTCTGTTCTGGCAGGACTTGTCATACCTGCCTTGGCTGCACAATTTAAAAGAGTGAAACTGCTGAATATTCTCAACATCTATACCTTATCTCATTTGACTGTCGCAACTGCTTTGCTTTCCACCTGGTTTGTTAAATCAGTGACCACAGCAACTCTTATTCTAGCCATCATGGGTATCCCTTGGGCCATTGTACTGTGGATTCCGTTTTCGCTAGTCGGTGAATACGTCAGCGTAGAAGATGAGAGAAGGCAGCAGCAACAGGTCAATGGAAGCAGTTCAAGCTATTCTCAGCTCGAACAACAAGAAGAATTTGATGCAGGCATGATCTTGGGTGTTCACAACATGTATGTTGTGTTCCCTCAATTTGCTGTAGCCATCGTTTCTTCATTTATCTTTGCTGCCATTAAAGATACTCAGTCTCTGTCGAGTGTGACACCTGTTTTGATTTTTGGGGGTCTTATGGCTTTAGTGGCTGCTGGTTTTAGTAGATCCATCATACGTGTTGTTAAATAAAAACATTTATTTCTTTTCTTTCTTAAAATGTCGGATAAAAAGCGTTTTGTATTTGCTGAAAGAAAGAAAGCACTTCAAATTGCTGCTACCTGTGGACTTAGTGTCATTGAAGAGCAGTGTGAATTAGTAGGATATCAGATTTATATTGTTGAGCAATGGTACAAAACATACACTTGTAACTTATACAAGACTAAAAGCAAAGGGGGGAAACGTTTAGGATGTGCGATCGAACTATTGATTCTAATGTAGTTAAAGTATTCACTGGCGAAAAAAGTCATATTGTAAGAATAAGGGGAGAATGGTTTATTATATCAACTCATGTAGATTCAAGTAGCTGTTATTGCTATATCTACCGCAGAGCTTCAGCATCCTCGGCCACAGATTCAATCGTTTTTGAATGTTGGAGAATCAAGCATGAAGCTTAAATCAGTAATAATATACAGTTTATGCAGAACCATTCGATCTAATTTATGCATATTAGACACCATTAGGAGAAATTGTATTGACAGATCCAAGTGAACTTCCGTTTGAAATGGACATGGTCCTCATACCCGATGGAGATTATGACAAGTGGGTAAAGCAAGCCTATGTGAATATCAATTTAAAGAGAACCAACTGTACAGGAAGAAGTTCACTCAATCTTCGACCTCCAAAGTAAGTTTTTTTTTAAAAAAAAGACAATGATGCATACGACTTAGAGGATGTACAGTCCAGCGTCAGAGGAAAAATTTAGGTCTTTGTACAAGATAGCAGATACAGTCGACTTTCAGGAAGCAATGATTAATTTGGTGTCGACCGTACAAATTGCTCTCTACTTGTTTAAACTGTTGGATAAGGATTGCATTGATGGGTTGATATGTAATGAGACAACAAAGGCACTATGGTCATTTTATACTCATTATGATCCAGTCAAGACAACAGAGGTATATAAAATGTGAACTTATTAAAAGAAAGAAAAAATCATTTATATGCTTGTATTAGTACTCTCTAAAAGAGCCCTGGCTTGAACCTCATCTAGTAGCTGCCATCATATCAAAATTGATCATGTGTCGAAATAAGCTACAGGATTCAAATTTTACGGCATGTTCACACTAATTTGACTGGTATCTGTTATAAACTAACCCTTCCTAATAGACTATTAAAGATCCCTTTATTGACTATGATTCATTTCGATTTGACATTGGGGATTATCAGCGTTCCAAAAACATTCGACCTACCAAATTTTTGGATCTGGAGACACTGGCAAAGTTAAATGAGCATACATTTAACCTGAAAATGAAAAAGGTCATCAAATCAAAATTGGACGATATATCTGGAGTGAGCAATTCACCTTTGTTTGCTGAGACATCTGATCCAGAGGTCTTTCGACATCATGCGACAATAGAAAGTCTGAGAAAGATTTGGAGGCCCAAGTTGAGGGGAATGACGAAAAAATCAAGGGCGGGTGGAACAGCAGCAGAAATGCTGAGTAGAGTAGCAGTGTAAGATCATATCATTATTTTTTATCATAGCTATGAATACATATGTTGAATATAGGTCACTTCCTTGGATAAACACAGCCGATCATCATAAAAGAATCGACATTCCTTCTTCTATGTCAAGCTCAGTCATCAGTCCAGCCTCTTACAAGACTACGACAACAGAAGAAGAAGAACAAGCTTCATCTAGCCACCCGATACCCGAATATACCATGTCTCCAGATCGATTAGATCAAGGTACGCTCCCTCTTTTTGCTATGATTAAATTTGTATATATAAAACTCTTTTAGATATTCCTTCTTATGTACATCATCAAGTAGCACAGACCATATACCATGATGATGATCATGAATCTCTTGAACTCACTAAAGAATCAGATACTACACCTGCCACAACCCCTCGACCGCCACTGGCACACCACAAACGATCCATATCAGATAGCTTTCTCATATCGAAACTGGCGACCAATTATCAGCCGATAATAGACATTGCACCTAAACCCTCTCTCCAACGGTCCAACTCGACATCATCACTGATTGTATTAAATGATGAAGCTATCAAACGGCCCTTGGTTTCGATGAATGTCCAGACATATATAACTTATCAAAAATTATGTCAGCAACAACGTACTCTAAAGAAGAAACTGGATGATCTCACTCAAGTAGCCGACGAATACGAAATGATGGCTAGTCGACTGAAACGGGTTTACCAAAGAAGACACAAGATGTTTGAGTCTATCCAAAAAGAGTCCCGGGAACTGGTGGCGGAACAAACAGAGACAGAGCAAGAGTTGAAAGAGATGGAAGATGACAGTGCAAAGGTTCATTATGAACTAAAAGCATTGAATGATAAATTGAAGGATATTGAAGATAATGTAGGAGCCTTTTATGGCAAGGTCGGTGTGTTGGAAAGGAAGATGGAAGACTCTCAACAATCAATTACTACCATGTTAATTGTTGGAAATTATTTTCATCATTACTGGATAAAGACAAGAGAGTGGGTCATGGCTGTCATAGGAGGCTTTGGTCGTAACACACGGACGAGTATTCAGATTAGTTAATTCTATTTATTCTACAATGGGCACATGTATAAATATAGTAAATACCTATTAAATTTGCTCCTTATTATTTATATGTAAAACCTGTTTTTACTTGAATCATCAGATCGATTGAGTCATTAAGGAGAAGGAAAAAGGGGATATGACTTTTCATATCATCATTTCCCGCGCATACATTAGGTTTAAACAGAATTACTGTATTTCTACTTCAGATTTAGACGATGTTAGTTTTTTCTGGGTGAACCAAAATGTAAATTGACAATCTGCTTACCTGTTTGTAAAAGATAAAATAGGAAATTAGCTTCAGACAAGTCGACAATGATCTCTGGACGTCTTACTTGTAGAAATCTAAATCTATTGTAAAGAGAAACCATGTTCGATATGGCAATTTTTTTTTAAAAAAAAACAGAAAAGGTTTTGACATTATTGATTTCGCAAGAAAACTGGAGGGCGACTGCAACCAGTAATAATGTTTTTGGAAGCATTTAGACCACGCTGTCACATTATTCCACAATTTCTGCAAGTGAGAACACTGTGGAGGTCGATCATAGCTGTAGTAAGAGTCATCTCTTGACATGAGTAGCATACCTATATTTACGAAAAATATAAGTTGTATAACATAAATGGTAACTATATTCATTACCTTGGACGTACGAATTTCACCCATCGTTGCAAGCAACAGCTCACCAGACTTCTGCCTCCTCTGTAGTTGCCGGTAGAGCACCAGTTCTATGCGTCTTTATCTTTATCAGGCCCTTTTCCGAATGATATGAGCGGCAACTTTTCTTTAGACAAACACTTGATGCACGCAAAAATGCACTCAAAAATAAACCAATACCTCTATCCACTACCTATGATGAAGTTCAATAAAGCTTTTCAATGTGTAGCGTCAAACTAAACATGACTTTAAATGTTGCCATCTTAAGCTGTTTCTTTTCAAGAAGAAAAAGAGATAAAAAAGAAACGTTGTTATTGTTGTATTTTAATTTTATGCTGTCAGTTTCCCAACGGATTGAACTGATCTGGGCGGACAGTTGTTTACTCTATTTTTGTGCACAATTGGATCATTTTGAAGCAAAAATTCGCCTCGTCGAGGTTTTCAATCAAAGAAATCAAGCACTTCGTACTCATATAACACCTTCAAATATTACTTCAGGAGCATGAATTCATATACTTGAACTCATAGTCCAGCTTTTTTAAATTTATCTTCACAGAAAAAAATTTAAAAAATATTTCAGACGAACTGATGTAAATTGCTCAGACATAAAATTAAGCCAAGCCTACTTCTTTGTTGAAACATTTATCCCAAAAACTCATTGAATATATTATCCATCCAAGACAATCTTCTGTGGTAACGCTTCTACAAGCTGCTTGAATTCTGGCAGTTAAAGTATCCAATGAAGAAAGTGAATTTCTTCGAACTTGCGATTTAATTTTGGACTAGCACCCTTCAACTGGATTAAGAAAAGGTGAGTAGGGAGGCATAAATAATGGCTTATAGCCGCAACTTTGGATGGCATAAATTGCATAATGAGAGTGATGAATCCTGTAGTCACCCATGATGATAAAAAATCCTTTTTTATCACATCTATCCAAAACGTCTATGACGTTTCAAACAAAAGTTATGATAAGCTACGTAGTTGTGCCTTTCCTGACCTTTGTTTTAGAAGATTCATCAGTCTTAACTTTTCTTTTCTTGCTTTCAGATAGAGGAAGTTCTCTTAATTTTAACAACATCACTAGGTTTCAAAGATTCGATTTTGGAAAAGTTAAGGGTCCCAAATGGAGAAATGCATCCGACGATACTAAGATTGTTACCCTTTTGTATTGGAGCTTTTACTTGTGCTGGAGTATCCTTAACTGACCAAGTTTTACTCCTAATTTGATGAGAATTAAATCCGGGTTCACCGATGAACTCACAATTCTTTTGAAAATCAACTCCAGCCGCTTTCCATTCTGTTACTATCTTCTAACGAAGCTCAATGATTCTAGTAACATCTCTGTCCACAGTGTAAATACTTGAATTTTTCAAGGGTAGCCTAATTTTCTCTTTCATATATTTCCTTAAACTGCTTTCAGATATGCTGTGGCCTTGAAGCATGCTACAAAGCTGCTCTCATGCCATGTTCACTGTAATACACAGATTTTGATCAACCAGACCTATGAGGAACTATGTGTGCTGTTGTGTTAGTTTGGCATTATTTGTCTTGGGAGTTCCGTTATTCTTGGAGTGTCGTTTCACGCAACCTACAGGAATAACAGTTCCATCGCTCTTGTTCCATTGCTTCAGTATTTCATATGCAGTAGAATGGGGAATGAAGCAAGCCTTTGCGTGATTCGTAGCAGAACTGCCCTTTTCCTGCATAAGGTGGATTAATTTCTTGATATTCTCAAGGCAATAGGCTTTGTAAGAGAGAGCCTTGTTACTGTCATCAACCTCAGGCATAAGTGGTATATCCTCAGGAACAATATCGACTTCCATTTCTTGAGGCACGATCCGATCACCATCCAATAACAGCAATTTACCATATCTAAATGTAGGATCTTCATCGAGGTCCATTTCTTCAACCATTTCTTCAACCTGAGTTTCACTCATAGCTATCTCATTTGTCTTTATAACATAAGTTTGATTACCTCCTTTCAACACGTCTCCATGCCCAGATAGTCCAGCCACAACTGGAATATGGTCTAGCAATTACAGCCTTCAATCTACCAGAAATTCAATCTCTTGAAAATTGCCAAAGCCAATGCATTCATCAAATTTTTGGCGGACGACCTTTCACCTCTACCAAGGTAATGATATGCTTAATAAATTTATCAATCATGAAGGATCGTATTTCCATACTTCAAGCACAGCTTCTTTTCAGAACCTCCTTCCTACCAGACGATGCATTATTAACAAGATTGCTAACATACATACAATCACAACGTGTCTCGAAATGATCCCAACCATCCAAATCACCTTTATGGACATCAGTCAGCAATGAACATCTCGAAACTATGACTCATAATAATTTTATTAGAAAACGAAGACAGTTCCTGATTGATAATCACCGCTCGAAACTCCAAGGAAAACATTCTAAACTTCTGTCCCACTGCCGTAATATTGTAATTGTTGACCCTATTCTTTGGATACCAATGACAAGAAGTGAACGGTCTTGTTGTGTGCGATAGCGACTTGGTTGGTTACCTCTTGGTAAACCTCAAGCCTTCTCCTTTCATCCAAATGAACTTTTTTCACGCTTACATAGTTTTTCTTGTTTAGATATGCACAGCTGCCTTCAGCTGCCCAAATCTATTGACGATCCACTTTCCTATCTTTTGAACTTCTTACCACCAACACTCCTTACCAAGAAAGCAAGGAAATTAATTGATGCCTGGCTCATTCGCTGGCCTACTATCTGTGCAATCCTATTTGAGATGGACTGTTTGGCTCACTCTCAACTTCCAGATCCCTCTGACCACCTTGGTGAACCTTTCGTCAAACGTTCTCTTCATATAAAACATCGATTTTCTGATAGTTAATTATTATCATTTTCACTTTAACTCTTTTACAGTTTCTCTTTAATCCCAAAAGGATTTTCATTCCTTTTTCACAGCGACCTGACCAAGGCAAAGCAGTAGAAATACTATATGCTTATTGGTCATTTTATTTTAATACTACCGAATAAATTATTGTTTAATAAGCCTGCTTTTTTTTTTCATTATATGCTTAAACTGCTTGGCATCTTATTCCTGACATTTTGGTTAGGGTATTTGACTGCCTCGAATCAGTTATTGACAGTTATTTTTAGTCAAGTAAGTGACTGTTGCTATGTAACCAAGTTAGACTCAATTGTGTCATAAAGAAGCATGTGCTGTATGTGATGTCTAGCATTGCGAGCTGTTATTTATTTATTCTTGTGCCATTAGAAAGAATAGCTGAAAAAGAAACCAAAAAAGTAAATAAATGACATGAAAACAACAATAAAATAATAATAATGAAATATAGAATCCACCTAATAGAATGCTACGTACTTCAGCTAGAGAACAATTACAGCGCAGAGGTAGTTTTTAATGTTTATTGTATTTCCAAAAATGATGAATAAAGAGAAAAAAAATTTACAAAACTGTATATATGTGTAGTGTATGTGTTGTTATATGTGTAATATATATGATGTGTTCTGTATACATATCCCCCTTCTCTCTCTCCTATTTAACCCTTGGACTTAGTTTGCCAAAACTAAGCCTTTAGATTTTTCTTCATTATCTTTCTTTGAACTAGAGGGAGGATTGATCTTTAATACATTATTGTCTGGACTGTTGGGTGGTGAGATACGAATAGGTGTTGATATTCTTGGTTGAACATAAGGTAGCATAGGTGAGTGACTGGGACTAACAGGATTCATCTTTAAGGTTATTCTACCACGAGAACGGTCTTCGAATAATGTCATAATATTTCCGTGGTCTCCTACACGGTAAGAGACAGAGAAAGGGTCAATCCATAAAACGAAATCACGAGGAAGATGAGCATGAATACAAGAAGGTTGAATGGGTACTGCAGCAGAGGCTATTATTTATATTTAGAAGACACAGAACAACGCGGAGCAAAATGGGAAAAAAACTATTTTCTTACCCAAGGTAAGAATAGGATCAAGTTGTCCATTGAAATTAGAAATCGCTCTATAGCCATTTCCTTTATATGGTTGTTGAGGATCCCAGTGGTCTTGAAAACGAATTTTTAGTAGTTCGGTTAATTTTTCTTTAAAAGCGTTTATTGTGTCTTGGTCTACTTTTGATTGCAAAAGTCTACCAAGAAATTCAACAGCTTGTGCGATTTCAATATGCATGATATGTACAAAATGGTTCAAAAGGGGTTTAAAAAATAATAATAAAAAGAGGAAAGAGTGTGAGAGGGTTTTTAAGGCAAATAAACCGGGCTTTCAATATTAATTAGAACTCAAATGGCGTTTTTTAAATCATTCTCGTAATATAATTGGATCAATTTGGCTTTTACTTAAAACTGAAGTCGCTTCATGAATTTGGTTGGTGGGCTGAAGTTAAATATATAGTATTGTTTTCAAGAACGTGTGACTCTTTTTGTACATTTCAATTCAATTTGTTGAAATTGACTTTAACAGTAAATACTATGGAGCAAGCAATATTTCATTTACGTTTTCCTCCTCAAAAACTTTCTGCTTTCTCTAATGAAAGTATTGTC